>NC_080679.1:105190238-105347738 GCF_030445035.2 Dasypus novemcinctus | reverse complement strand
CCACCAACCTGCACACTGTTTTGAATTTATAGCACTGCAGCTCCATAGTAATATAGGTAAAATTTACAGGCTGACTATCTGCTACTTCATTGAAAGAAAATTAAGACTTGATTTTATAACTGCACAAATTTGCTTTCTGATACTTTGAGGAAGTATACAGTTTGGAGGCTTCAATTAAAATGCCAAAAGAGAAAAAACAAATTGATTAACTTTCAAAATGCAATTTATATTTTTCAGAAATGCTTCCCGGGAGGGAATTAACTTTATACTCTTCTATGTAAACACTATTTGTGCAGCATATTATAAGTTTAATAAAAATGATATATCACCTCTCTCTTAGCTTTATAATTTGCATAACAGAAACGAATACGGGATTTTGGTCAAAATCTCTCTCTAGCTGTATAGGGTTGTGTTTACAGCATTGTTGGAAAGAGTTAAGCTTAGTATTTTACCTAAATCCTAGGAAGTCATTGTTATTACTTAAAGTATATTTTCAGGCAGCCTATTGACCTTCAAGAAGTTACTGCTTTGAGTTAGGATCACAGGATCTTAAAAAAAAACAACAAAACAAAACAGAGAGACTCATATTTTGCAAACAGTACTCAGCCAAATACTTTAACTCTGACCAGATTTAAGATGAACATATATACTAGAACTCTTTTATAATAATTCAAAGATGGAGAAATCAGAGACTCAGCATTTAAGAAGCCTGTCTTTTAAGACTGAGTCTATCATAAATTTGTTCCACCCTTTTTAAAAAAAAAAAAAAAAAACATTTTATTTTCCACAGTAGAACCAGCTGAGGATAGAGTATGAGCAGTGACTCTGAATTTCCTTTGTTTTTGTCAAACTGTGTCACAACCAAAAAGTTATTTTAACAGAGTGTATTTGCCTAGGCATTTCCTTTCTCTTGTAATAGCGTCACAGAAAGGGAAACAACAGTTTACAATTTAAGTACAGGTGAGTGAATGTGAGTGACTTTTCTGCTCCTGTCATAAGCAGACAGTTTAATGCTGGGTATGGGGGCTTTTTCAGCTTCTTAAAAAAAAATCATAAATCCCTTTTTGGCCTTTTCCATTTCATTTATCCTCAAGCAGCTACAGTAGGAATTGGACAAGTTTGAAAGTTCTAATTTCTCCCTTTCGTGGACCAGTCCAAGTCGTGTTTATCCCTGTTTACCACTGTCTCACAATGTGAAACTTTTGCAAATGCTTCAATACACTGTGTATCTGCTATAAAGGAATCATTGCACAAAATACCAGAATTGATACCACTAATGTGTTTGGTGGGATTATCTGATAGACTTCCTTGAAGTAATTCTAACAAATCTTCCTATCTTGGGCAAAAAACCCTTGGTCTTAGATCCTGTTCTTGCACAGTCACCCGTACAGTGGCCAGGGCTTAAGCTCCAGTACTGTATGAGTATGCAAACAAGCAGATTTCACAATCAAAGGACACCGAGACTTATGCTCATGGTGCCAGACTCTCTTTACTGACCTTTTTCTCATCTTGGGCCAGCCTGGGGCTAAGAGAACCAGCTGCAATTAGAAGTCACCTGACCACTAATTTCCCTTCTGTCTTCTCAATCACCCCAGCAACCCCAGTCACCATGAGTCAGGGATCTCCACCACTGTCCCAACCCGGTATCCCCAAAGGAATGCACTTAGCCTCCCTGTGAAAGAAAAGGCAGGGTTAGTCCCTGTGGTCTTCTATCATATCTCCATTTCTAGAGACTCACATGTGCACTGAAATCTCTTTCTTCTCCTAAGTTTACACAATAATACTTGGCACTTAACGCATTTATCTACTGAAAGCAGAGTCCTTTCATAGACATTTTTTTCATTTAATCCTCATACCAACCCTTTGGGGGGGGGATTATTAATTTGATGATTTTATAGATGACTAAACTGAGACTCAGAAAATTTAACTGACTTTCCCTCAATCACTGAAGGTCAGAATTGGGATCTGAGTCCTGACCTCAGACCCTATCTGTGCTTTTGCCGTCACCTCTGGGGTACAAATCTAAGTTGATACACAGAAGCCAAAAAAGGATTTCTAACTATTTTGTATGATGCAGAGTATGATGGTGCAAGGGTAATATCCTCGCTTATCCTGATTCAGTGGATACAACTGTGCCCTGAGCTGGGGGTAGATTAGGGCAAGGTCAAGAGAAAATGAACTCAAAGTTGTAGGAAAGCAAGTTATATATTAGGAAGAGTACCTGGTCTGCATATGTTAAATATATATTAATCAAACAAGTGACATCTATTACTTTGGGAATAGAATAAGCTTAATTTTGCTCGGAGGGTTTTTTTATATTTCTATTTTCTCATAGCTAACTCACCAAAGTTATATGCCCATCTTCCATCATATTCAGCCTCATCTTCCGATTTATTTAAACAACATTTAAATGGATTCCACAAATGAAATGACAGCTGTGTGCTAAATTATACATGTAAGGTTTTTCTTTAGTTGACCTTTATTTTTTCTGTCCCAAATAACGCTTCTTTCAGGGCTTGAGGTTAAGTACTCAGTTAAAAACACTATTCTTCAGTCATGGGAATGTAGCTGGAGTATTAATGCTAATGACCACTTTAGCGGACAGACATGTAATGCCATAGAGTCTACAACATAGGTGGAAACTGAGTCCCCTACTCTACAGGACCTTGAAGACGGCCCTCTATTGCCCATAGCACTGGGCTGTACTCATTACCTCTTTAATTAGTGTTATCTGTATTACACACACATCTGCACATCACTGCAGCATAGGACTTCCACCTCTTCAGGTGTCTTTCTTTACTGGAGATAAAGTAAAGAGGAAAAACGGCAAATTGAAAGTGTCAACTAAGCTTTTTTAACAAATTAAAACTACCTTAATTTATATTTTTATAACTGAAATATAAACGCTGGATGAATAGAGATTGAATTGGAAAGGCTCACCAGTCTTTATGCTAGCATCAGGGAGATGCCTGTAACAAACTTTCTGATGTTCTCAAGTATACATTCAGAGGCGGTCTGCTGTTTTGGCCAGCTGCATGAGTCTCACTGGTATCGATCCATTCCACAGTATTTACCTTGTGCGTGATGTAGATACACTGGATATCATGAGTCTTAGAGTTTAAAAAATGACCATTTTGTAATTTTGTTCACATTTCAACTGTTAGAAGACACAGCAGATACTTAAATTTTCTATGAGACAGGAAAAAAAAAATCCTGCTCATTCTGAAATTTAAGCAGGCAGCCCTTGAAAGATCACTGGGAAAAGTCTGTATTTTCTCAGGTTTAACTAAATAATTTATGCATACTTTCACTTTGGCATGATGAAGCAATTTTAGCCTTTAAAACCCACAACTACTCAGGAGGGAAAAGGTCTGGTTCTGCAACTTAAATAATTTAAACATCCAGGTGGAAATGCTTTCAGCAGTTTTCCTTTTTGAGACAAAGGAAGAAGACTTCAGAATTTTGAGATACCAAGAACAAAGAATTGATAAAAGATGTAACCTTGGATGTATTTAATTTAGAATGGAAATCTTGCAGTCTTTTTGAGTGATGTGGACCAGAGCAAGTGGTGAAGTAAAATTTCTGCTTGCCTGCAGTTTATAATAAGTGGACACATAGAAAATAATATGCCAGCAGAGTCCTGACCTGCAGATGTACACGTATGTATGTGTGCACATATACATAGATGCACCAATAGAAATATCTATAAAGGCAAACATGACCCTATTCCACATCAGCCCAAACCTTAGGCATTAGCTGTTAGAGATCTTAGAAATGAGTTAAAATGTAATGTGCTTTAATCCCTGCCTTCTTTGATTACATTTATATAATGTGTTTATCTTTTGATATATAGCTAAGTAGATTAAGGCCAATGAGAAGGGAAGAGAACGTCCCTCCTTTAGGACATAGAACTGCAAGAAAGGATACATGGAACTGCTAAAATTCTAGAGGAGATTTTGAAACATAGGTGTCAGGTATAATCGGCCCGCTGAGTCCACAGCCTCTTTGCCTTACGTCAGATTTCAGATTTCAGAACTGTCATGGGGAAATTTGCCTTCTCACTTGCAGGTCTGTAATGACATACTTGTAAAAGAGCGTGGGACTTGGAACGAAGCCCCCTCTCGATTTAGAGCACAGCATATAATCAGAAAGTTTTGAGGGCTAAAAAATTTCCTGCTGTCTTATAAACATACCAAAAAATGTATAGGGTACTTCATGTTGTAATTTCTTGTGGGAGAGAAAAACACCTGACAACTCATAGATGTAGCACTGTTTTGCTTTGTTGTGTTTATCTTTGTCACATCCAGCCTTGACAGCTCTTGTAAAGATGAAAATCAGCTAACCTTTTTACCGATTTAACAACCTATTACAAAATTACTTTTGGTAATTGCCTTATTACAAAATAAGGTAAAGACTGGGCTAAAGAAAGTTGGTTTCCATTAGAGTAGAGCGTGACAAAAATCATACCAGAAGGGCCAAAGGAAGCCTTGCCATGCATGTATTCTTTAACATGAGTGGGGCTTCATCTCCTGAGAGGGGAAAACAGGTCTTCAGTTTTCATGAATTTTACTCCCCAAAACTTTTGGCCCTGTGCATCATGGGCATGCGACACGCTGGGTTCTATAACGAGAGGTCTTGAAGAAAATGTGAGGAAAGGTTGTCCTCTGAGCCAACAGGAAATGTTCAGCGTGGCCAGGGCTGCATAAAAGAGGGTTGCTGAAACCAAACGTCATGTTCAGAACCAGGGTGCTAGGAGATGATGATTTCATTCTGAATGCGATGCTGGGTTTGTTTTTGTTGTGGTGGTACAGATGAGGGCCACCTCTGTGACGTAGATTAGAGGCGGAGGAAGGGGGAAGAGTGAGATGAAACCCTGGACACATCCATGCTGTTAAGGGATTTCAGACTGATTATTCTTGATATGTTTAAAGAGCTTGAACAGTAACAGTTAAGGTATAGAAAGTGAATGGAGGCCCAGAAACAGACTGTAGTGGGTGAGTGGTTTTTCCTTTCATTTTCTTTTCTTTCCCTTTTAAAAATTCTTTTCCTTTTTCTTTTCTTTTTTCCTTTTTTTTGGTTATCCACTGACTTTAATTAAGCCCAGCCAGCCTCATGAGCATGGGAAACTTGGAGAACTTTTTTGTTTAAAGTGACCTTGTTCCCAGGGTTCTCCCTACAACTTCTCTCAGCTCTGTTGCAAGGATGAATATTCACAGCCTTGCTCTGAATCTTAGAGCAGGGCACCTGGCATAGAAAGAAAATTTTAATCTCATCTGAAGTTTATTACTCAGAGCTTTGATTTTTTTTTTAAAAAGGAGAAAGAAACCTTTCCCCATAATCCCATTAGTTATACTTCTTAACTGTATTATTTTAAGACAATTAATTCAAATTTAAAAATAATGAAATTACTAGCAGAGACTAAACTTCTTTTAGTATATTAAATTGGGCAGATTGCTTCTCTCCTTCTAATTATGAATGTAGCAGTTACAAAAGAAACTGTCATTTTGATAGAGCAAAAGACAATCTGTCTGCCAAAAATGTCCAACCATAATTCTAAAAAAAAGGCACCGGCACCGAGAACATGCTACTTTGTTTGAAGTACTGTCTTATTGGAAACCTAATTTGCTTTCAACCACTGAGACAACACATAACATAAGTTTGTGTGACTAATTTTTCTTGGAAATATGAGTAATTAGAATTAGGGGCCATTTTCATAGCAGGAGTGGACAGGTTTTTAAAAAATTCAAAGTAAGTGCTGTAGTTATTTTCTTTGCCTTTTTTTTTTTTTTTTAATAGCACTCCTAAAATCAAGTAGAAGGGGGATGCTGAGCTCTGTACTGGAAAATGTGAGTCCCCATGCAAATTGTGAGCGATCACAAAGTAAGGAAAGGTTTATTACCTGAGGTGAGCCCTCCCAGAGCTGCTGGAGTATAAAAGCATTAAGCGTATGTTCTAACCAAGTCATAAAAATCAATAAACAGGAACCCCCCACCTGTGCAATGGCCCCAGTGTTAAGTTTTATACATGTAGTAATCGTGCATATCAATTTTCACCACCCTTCCTACGCCAGCTATTACAAGGCCTACCACCACCGGAGGGACGGCGAGAGCCGCACCATTCATCCATCCCACAGAGTTGTCTACATGCCAGGCCCATTGCATCATTGTCAGTTTTATTCTATCTGCAACTGGACAAGGCTACAGCCCGAGCTTCTATACACCCACTCAGTACCGCAACAATTGCAAACTGTGTGCCTCTGTTTAAAGAGTTTACAAGTCCTTCCGAAAGAAAAACAGAGCCGTTGCATATTAATGCCACCAGACCCTGGACTATCACACAATAGAAAGGGGAAAGACGTGTCGCTTCCACTGATATGTGACCTTGGCCAACTGCTGCAGTCTGTGGCTTATCCACCAAGGTTTAAAAAACAATACATTCTCGATAAGCAGTGAGATGATCAGGTTTCTACAGCAACTAGTTATAATCTGTAGTTCCCTCACTCGCCAAAAGATTCAGAGAGCACGGGTTTTACTACACGTATGGGAACGTGTGCTAAAAATCAGGCCCTACATCTGCAGTAGGTTCACCAGTTTACAGATATAACTATTAACATCACACTGATTTCATAATTAAAGGAAATCCTCCCACTTCACCTCCCCACTTTTACCAATAAGGCAAGAAATATCACTGAATGCACAACCTTCGTGTCACAGCCGCTCTCCAGCCCTCCATTCCTCTATATGGCGTAGAGGGTGTCAAAATCCCAGTCACTTGTTGATAAAAGAGAAAAGCATTCCAATAACTGGGGAAAATACTTCACCTGGGGACATTCTGAAGAAGGAAAAAAAAAAAAGAGAAAAAAGGAGAAGAAAACTTATTTTGATTATAACCCAAAGAAAACTACTCTATAGTAATGATGGGCATTTGAGAAGGCAGTCTTCATTCAGGCACAGGGCTTGGATGATGTTTTTCTTTCTTTTAAATGGTTCTATGGGCTATGGTTTTTAATAGGCCCAAAAAACAATAGGCCCTTGGTGATAACTCCTCTCCTCCCAGTAAACAAAACAAAACAAAAAAATCCATGAGTTTTATCTGTCTGAGGTTGCCTGTGATAGCGTTTACAGCACGGAAGTGCTACTCATGGGTACTTAAAGCTGCATCATTTAGGGGCATAAAAATAGAAGAAACTTGTGCAGCAAATGAGAAATTATGATATAACTCAAGTGTTGAGGCATGAAACAGACAAAATGAACCATCCAAACATGGTCCAGAACCAAAAAAAAAAAATTTAAAATAAAGAAAATGGAAAATGCAACTCGCATGGGACTTCCATGAAGGTGTGCTTTGAAAGCTCTTACTAACTTCAATGCCATCCACAAGAATTGTTGCTATGGATATTATGAGAAAATCAAACATTTCTAGCAATGCAAAGAAAGTGAAGTGCTGCAGTTGTGGAACAGCTGGCATACAATAGATAATTTAAGGGAAAGTGACCCTCATGTATAATTTTTAACTGAAGAACTGTCAGGCCCCATTAGTTCCAATAGGGCCTGCCAGGGCCAAGATAGGCTTATAGGAGTATTGTATTAGCATAGTTTCTGAAAGAGCAGCATGAAAACATAATGTGGGGATTCAGTAAATTTAGGGTTTGTAAAAACTGTACATTTTATTTGTTATACTGACATCAATGCCCTCCGCCTATGTATTTAGAATGAAAAGCCCGATAGGGTAGCAACTGCCGTGGTAAACAATTTGTGAAAAAGCCCTTTGAGCAGTTGTACTATGCTCAAAAGTAACCCCCAAAAGGTAAAAAGGGAAAACCAAATGGTGGCAACTGTACTGATTATTCACTGTGGGACAGAAGGCTTATAGTTCAAAGGCCTCGAAGGAAACAGGGTGAGGAGTAGAAAAACTATAAAAACAAATTAAGCTGAAGTTCATGTTAGGAAGTACGGGAAAAACTAAGACAGTCTATGAAGGGGATAATGTGATTAAATTGGGGAATATAAAGTGTATGACTCAAAAATAATAACTAAAGTAAATCCAGGAGCGGAAAAAAGAGGTCACCTTGCCCCCTATATATATATATTGGCCATTCAACTAAGCCAATAGGGACTGAAGCTTTCTTGGCACCAGCATTATCTAGCTTAAACACATGGTAGAAAGAGAACTTATATATAAGTGACATGATATGGTTTCAAGTGGCACCATTTTTATTGACTGCATGGATCGGGGCCGAGTAAAGGATGGAGAGCTACCTCTGACTGAGGACATCGGGCAAGGCTTCCTTGAGAAAGGGATGGTGGGTGCTGATGTACATACAAAAGTTTTACTTAGCTCAGTGCCTTGTAGCTCAATAAACGGTGACTCTGTTTAGCATCTGGTGGATCACACCATACTTAGTTTTATTGTGTGCAGTTTAAAATTGTGTTTGCCTTACCCCTTCATCCTTGGGGAGAACTGCTTGATATTGTCTTGTTGATACTCTTTGGTGTAAATGTTTCGAGGAAATTCCAGGCATTTATATCCCAAATTAATGGGATTCTTGGCATTCTCCCTCCCTTTTAATATTGCACTGATGTGGAATTAACTCTCTATTTAGGAGGTTTGTCTTTGCTACAAATATCAAATAATCAAGCTGACATCTTTATATATCTAAATCTACCATTTTGTTATTTGGAGAAGCGACTAGTTACTTCCATAATTATACCCACTTAAATCAAAGTCTAATAATTATTTAACAAAGCTGGGCTTTATAGGTATTATAGAATATTCTTTACTAGACATTATATTACAAGCAATCATTATTTCAAGTATAAAAGAGTGTAAATACGGAAATATTTTTAAAATTTGTTTTATAACCTAAATAAACAATCAATGTACATTAATAAGCATAATTGTTTTTTTGGCATCTGTCCATTCCTTTGGTCCACCTTGACAGCTACAGCAAACACATCAGCAGAACTCAGTAACCACAATAGACAAGTAGGAAACATCAGTGACATTTTATCAAATATATATTACGTGTTAATTATTTTGATGTTGAGAGAGTAAAACATTTTCTATAATGTCTCCCTTACAGATGTTCCAGACAAGGACTTTGACAGATATTCCCACCTTAAACACTGCTTTCAAGTGGCCATAAAGCAAGCCTTAATGAGGTGATAAATGTGTTTACCTTTGATTAGGTGAGCTGCTTGATAAGATAACATGGAGGACCACTTTCCAAGAGTAAATATGTACTGAGTACAGAAATCGCAGGCCACTACCATTCCATTGGGATGCTAGAGAGAAGCTCAGATGCAACAGGGACACCTCACTCTTCAGAGAACCTTCTCATTGACTTATTTGGCTTTTCCAGTGGCAAGGGTAACATGCATAAGAAAGTTCACATCACCCTGTGGACCCCAACAATTCTCAGAAGACCCATTCCTGGATTCTAAGTCTCTGCTACTATGCAAAGTGTGACTGCTCTTTCCATGTTATGATGAGTTTGTTTTCCTGTTTGTTTCTCAATAAACTGAGAAAGCTGGGATTTTGTTTCCCTCGTCTTTCTTTTGTGGCTAGTATTATACCCAGCCCATGGTTGGTATCTTCTGATTTCAGGACTTTTTTTTTTTTCTGGGGACAATCACTAGAGGAAGAGCCTTGTATAATTCTAAAGGTGGCTTTTCCTGGTAGCAGTCTTGTATCTAGTCTTGATATCTTACCGCCTTCTGCTAATTGCGGCAATAAGCACCCATAAGAGCACTGTCCAATATATCCTTTACTCATTTTAGTTGACCTTCCTGCAGGGTGCCTTTGGCATGTTCACTGCAAAGTTACAATTGTTTGATTTCATATAAAGGAGACTTATCATTGGGTCTTTGACAACTTCCAAAAACAGTTATACTTAGCACAACAAGCAAACATGTAGCTGTTCAAATTGGAAGGAAAATAAGCCCAAAATGGCAGCTTACCACACGACTTACATGCCTTCTAAAATAAAGGAAATATGAATAAAAGGTAACTTATTCAGTGTGGCTCGTACATATTTATAGTTTAAAAATTAGTCAGAGTTTATGTCCTGAGGTTGTACCTACAGGAAGCCAGATGTGCCTCCTGCATGTGACCTAAGACAGGCCTAGAGCAACAACTAGATAATTTCTCGCTCATCCTCTACACCGTCGATTGCGGCGGCTTTCTGAGGTGAGAGAAACTGACAGCACTAACTCTCCAGGGCAGAACTTTCCAGTCAAGTGGATCAACGGACTGAAAATCTCTTATGAATAGTCATTAGGCCTTCATTACAAACCCCTCAAAACCCAGTTCTCTTTTTGCAACCAAATGCCTTTTGTCATCTTCACAAGGTGCATCATTTAATTACCAATTGATTTCTTTATATATGACAACATGTCAGATAGCAAAATACAGTGTATCTCCCTTAGGGGAGAAAAGTCTGTTAACTATCAGTATGCCAGATTAACTGAATTTATCTGGAAAACAGGCACCCTGCATGCTATTTCTTTATTTTAAGTACTTTTTCCAACACCAGTTTCTTTCTTTTTGTTGTAGAACGCCAATAAAAGAAAAGGAAGAAAGGAGCTAATGAGAGTCATGATAGAGTTCTCCCATAACCCGAAACACTGCCAAATTAGTGAGAACATATTTCAAGCTTTCTCTAGATAGAAATGAATACTCAACAACATAGAGGGAGTATCTAGTGAAGTCCAAAGCACAACTATGTAGAGAACTATCATAGCCCTTCCTTTCCACATTAAAAAAAGTCAAACAATTGTTCTCATTATACCAAGAATGTACTCAGCTTCTGACTTAGCTAATGCACTGAATCTTCCCCTGCGCAACGGCAGCCTGATAATCAAGTCAGTGCTGTATTAATAAGCTGAATAATAAGGGAATTTCAAAAATGTACAGGACTATTATACCGTAACAATAAAACCTCAAACGGAGTAAACCAGGGCAGTGCTGAAGGTAGGCGTCAGAAAATAATGAAACCAGTGTTGCAGTAATGCACTCCATTGTGTGGCCGGGTAAATGCCTGCTTCTTTCATACACAGAAGCCACATTACATGAGTCCGAAATGTTCTCAGAGCGTCCCTGTGACTGGTTGTGCTGGAACCTGGCACCGACGGGCACTGAAAGCTGACATTATACTGTAGGATGTGCTGCAGGTGTGCAGGCCTGGGAATGTGCTCTAATTACATATTTTCCTGCCGAGCAACAATTAAGGTCGCCAAAATAATTGCCAGTTTCTTAATCCCTCTCTAACAAGACTGACATAAGGAACGGTTTATTTTTCTCTGGTTGTTTTAAAATTGTTCCTCAAGATTTTGGTTTTCTATGGAACTGCATAAAACTAATTCTAATGTTCAGATATGTGATTATAGCCATTGTTAAAAAAAAAAAAAAAGGCCTGTCTTTGAATTGTAGTAAAACTAAAATAATATAATAAAAAAAGTGAATTGTGTAACCTGGTAGGTGGCTTAAACATTTTTCTCTTAAAGAAGGTAAATTTGTCTTTTAAAACCCAAAGCTTCTACTTCTGAACTGCTCAAATCACGTGGGATGTTAAAATGTGCTGGGAAAAAAAGCAGACCACAGAAACACATAGACAAAATACATGTCTTCACTTTTAGTGGTGATTCTTAATATTGCTGGGGTAGGAGTTGGGGGGATCACATAGCCTTTTAAGAATCTGATTTAATACATGGACCTGCTGCCCAGGAAAATGTACCAGTGCACAAAATGGTACAGGCAATTTTTGGTGGCTTACAGGTTCCTTACAAATATCCATTAATGAATTCCAGGGAAAAACCCCACTCAGCTAACAAACATTGTAGTTATTGTAAACACCTTGCTTCCTTCATCCATCTCTGCATTCTCTGACCACCATATAAAGGCTACATCAGGAAACAAGTATGTGGGATTTATAGTCTTAACTAAAACCCATTTTTTTCATTATCATTAGTTGTCAATTTCCCATTTTAGTTGGCCTAATTGGGCAGAGCTGAATCATTTAGAGAATTTTGAGCCAGCTTGCTCACTCTTGCCCCCTTTCCTACAAATCAGAAGATAGCGGGGCGTGCTGATTGAGTACTTAGCAGACGCGCTGAAGTTATGTCAAGCGCATTACGATTTAACACAGGCTGAATGGTAGGGGCAGCAGATGTAACTAATGGGGTTAGGGAGGGAAGAAGCTCGAGTGGTGAGAGAGGGGATGGAAGGGAAACAAAAGTGATTGTATCGGTAATAGAGACTTCAAAGGGGAGTAGTTTGGAAGATTTGGGGGGGGGGGTCTGGCAAATGGAAAAAGAGGCACATCTGCCTATGAGTGGCTGATGCAGGAGAGAGGAAAGGCCTGCCTGGAGAGAAAGCAAAGGAAGGGAATCAAAGGCAAGGACATGTAGGATGCAGAAGAAAGGAAACTTGATTCTATTTAGGGAGGTAATGACCCAAGGCCTCATACAGCCTGGCCCTGTCCCAAATTGTCCAGTTTTGAGTATGCTCATGAGACACTGTGCTAAGTTGGACACAAAAAAGTGCTTTAAGAATTTGATAAAACAATTTCATCTTGATGTTTGAAAATTCCTTTCATCCCAAGATGGATGTGTGGTTTAAATATTAACCACCCTCCTTTTTCCCCTCCTTATGTGTCAGATGTTTCAAGACAGTGTTTGGTCAAAATGTATGCTCTCAGTGGATAGCTAAAATGTGAGTTTTATGGATAAAAGTGAGGACGAAGCTTATCGTTTCTCTTCTTTCATGAGACAAATGAGATGCTCTGATTCTTTCTTGAGGTGGACCCTATGATTTCCATGATTATGTGTTTGTGTGTGATATTACTTCTGACAGTAAAACAGGGAGTGGGGAGTGAAGGAATAAGGAACAAATTAAAGAAGTAACAAGGAGGAATGCAGAGGCCACTCAATAGCATTCTATATCCCAGGGTGCTGTTTCCACTACCAGTGGACAATTCCTGTCTTTAAACGCCAGATGATCTCCCTTCAATTTTGAAGGCCAGCTTTTCCAGCATGCCCTTTCCTACAGTTTTCCTGACCTGCTCATAGAGAGGAAACCTCCCTCCCTCCCTGTACATACACTGACTTGAGGACTCTTGATTATCAATTGATTCATTCTATCAATCGACAAACATTTCTTGAATAGTTACCATGTGCCAAGCGCTGCCCCTTGCCAGGCTGATCTAAAGCCAGGTATCCTCGGGTACACCTGCTTCTGACATTGCTCTGTGAGGCTTTGTGAGGACTCATCTCTAGACCCTCAATGTTCAAGTACCATACCTGGCACAGAGGCGGTAGCTAATGTTTATCACATACAAGAATGAATTGACTGAATTGAAACAAACAAACAAACGCAAACTCCCACCAACCAAATCAAAGGCAGTTTTATAATAAAATGTTTCAAATAGGTATAAGCTTTTTAAAAATGACTTTCCTGAATAGAAGTATACTCACTAGCAAAATAAGTTTTGAAAAGGTTGCAGTTCAGTGTCTAGTTTAACCGGCAACTTTCTCATGGGCACGGCACATAGGTCAACTAATGTGTTGCCTTTCTTAGAGCATGCTAAGTAGATGTGTGTGGATTCATTTTTGATTGGTATAAATACCATCAGACAGTACTAACCACTTAACAAGCACTTGCTATTCCTCCGAGCCTATGGATTCTCTATTAGACACTAGTTATACAATCCTATACCTAACCCATAACAGGCCTTCTTTTCTCACCCAATTTCCTTGACCTGTGTTTTCCTTCTAACCAGACTTCAGAGACAAAGGCAGAACAGTAAATCATTTTCTTAGGAAAACACCATGAGGCTATTTCGGTCATTTGGGCTGTTATTTATATGTTGTACCTGAAGAGTTATTTTGAGATATGTAGCTCACTAAATTATATTTTCCTCATTATCATAATTACTTCAAAATCATCATTAATTTGTTCTTCGGCTTTCCAAGTGGGAAAACAACAAAGAAACTAAAGTTCTCCCTAATTTAACTTTTCTTGAAAGGTAACTGATTTACACACAAACTACTTGTGCCTTGTAAGGAAGAGCCAAATGTGTCTGCTCATTTGATACATTTTCAAGGGCTCCAGTGTGGAAATGAAGCTCTAAGAAGCTCCACAAACAACTTCACGCTATACTACACGTGCATCAGATACAGAGACCAAACCCTCTGAATTGCAAGCAACCTGTGATGCAGAATGCCTGCTCCACGATGCCTCGACAGCTCATTTAAATTGCAAACTTTCCAATCACCACTTACAGGTGATTTTGGAAGTTCATTATATAAACTAAACAACTTAATCTCCATACTTTGTCTCTTAAATCAAGCATGCATCATCTTTGAAAGGTGCTGTTTTATCTCTCTCTCAAAAGCTCATCAACTTTGTTAAGAAATTGCCTGAGAGTAAAAATTTATTTAAAACATGCATGAAGCTTAAACAAATATTCCAACTTGAGGGCAAATAATGTTAGAGCCATGGATGGGAATTTCCAGGATAAGGTTTTGCCTTGAACAGAGATCACATGAGAAGCATTTTGAAGTCTTAACTTTCCAGTGTAAGATGATCAAAGCCAAGTATTAATATTTTTTATCAGCTCACCTTCTAAACAATATTTCAGTAGATTTCCTTTCACACAGTGATATTTGTAATAAATGTTCTGCCTTTGTTTTAAAGTCAGTCTGTAGAAAGATGACATCAGCTTAGCAAACAATAAAGTGCCTGTAATATTGTCTCCAGAGGGCTGTTACATTTACTTTGTAGCAGTAAAATTCAATTTTCAAAAAACACTACATGAATGATGTTAGGTTATTAACCCTATCACCACCGTAAAACATCATCATTGTGTGCAGAATGTAGGTCACTATCTGGGAGCCGTAAGTTGCTTTTTTGTTAAATAATCCATTTAAGCTGCTTTTCTCTCCTATAGCCTAGGTTGTATCCCTTCTTTGGAGGGGGGGGGGGGTGTGTGTGTGTGAATATTCCAGCATTTATTCAGCAGGTTGGAACAAAACCCTATACTTTTCATTCTAAGGCTCTTTTCTTTTGTTGCCATCCAGTTATACCTCTCATTTTTGAAGTAACCCTTTCCTTTTTTTAAAATTACCAAACCCTGTTGTTCTTGAATGAAAAATTAGTACATGCTGTCAGATTTTTCAAGTGCCAAAGTCATACCTCTCACATGTTTCAGTTCTGAGACAAAAAGAAAATAAAGCTGTGTCCCATTTCAAGGCCTGAATCACTCTCAAATTTCAAGACCTTGAACTCAAATATTTAATTTCTGGGACTTATGGTGTCTTGCTTGCTATGGCATGAATAAAAGCAGGATAAACCTGATGTAAGTGATGAAAATCCTTCATTGCTTAGAAAGAAGAAAACAATTTATTGGCAGCCAGTCAGCAGGCAAAGGGTTAACTAGTTAAACTTCTACAAACCCCCACAGTAACTTTCCAAAAGCTGACAATACGTAAAAGAAGTGCTGGTTATCCATTTTTTAAAGGGATGGGATTGGTTTTAGAATAAAGGGAAAGAGGATCAAACACCTCAATGCAACAAAAGGTTGTGTCAGAGGGCCCTCAATCACAAACCTCCTTAAACAACAGATATTCCAACCTTCCAGGGCAGTTACCCAGGCAGCACAGCTAAAAAGTTCCATGACATGAAAAGAACAAAAACAGAAGGGACAGAGGTAGTTATTGTCATGCACACTCCTCTCTCTCTCTTTCTCTCTTTCCCTTTTTCTCTCTCTCTCTTTGGTTTGGGCTTTTCCCTCCCCCATGAAACTTTTGCATAAGCTGTTAGAGAAAAGTAGTGGTGTGGCTAGTTGAAAAGAAATCCCCAGTTTGTCACCTACCTCCTAGGAAGAGAGGTAGGCCCAGTGGATTTTCTGCAAGAAACACCTGATGAATGGAGAGATCATCTACATGAATACTTCAAAAGAGTCATCTGAAATTAAGTATAATTATAGCCCTGTAAATATGGTCAAAGTTCCCTTGAAAACATTTGTGGTTTTTTTGTTGTTGTTGTTTTTAAATTTATGTTGTTTTCTTCTCAAACAAATTCTGTCTTCAGTGCTCAGTGGATGTAAGTTATTTGCATTTTCTGTGTTAGGTCTTAGAGGTATCTTAACAGCATGCACAAATTTTCCACTAAAATGTAAATTATTAACAAGTTGGAGTTTTCATTTGTTTTATCTCCTGATGTGTTATCTAAATAAGTATGTAGAACACTTAAAATTCTTACCATTTCTCTGCTTTCTGAGAAATAAATCTCATGCACGCTGCACAATGTATTTTCTTACACATAACATGTTTCCATGTAATGGGAAAAAAAACAACAACTAATTTGATGGGGAATACTAATGCTTCTTGGAGAGTTAGCTGTACAAGTAAAGAGTATTAACCCAAAGGAGAATCTGGTCATGTTTTCATCATCTTCACCATCATGGTCATTTTATCCTCCTCCTCCTCAAAATCCTTCTCAAAGAGCATTATTTGAGGTCTTTATTATTACCTGGTATTGTGTGAGACATGCTCATTTAATTTTGTCCTTACTTTTGAAGGCATAAACTACTTTTGGAACCAGATTAAAGAAGCCCAGTTGAGTTGTCATCAAAATTTCATGCAAGGAAAAAAGAGCACACTGTGTGAAGATGGCTGAAGGGGGTGTGATTGAGTAGTTGTCCTTTGATACATGATGATAGTAATAATAGTAATAACACTTGTGATGGCACTTGTAATGTGCCAGCAGTGTTCTACATATATTATCTCATAACAATCCATTTTACAGATGAAGAAATTTAACCAATGTCAAAGGTAACAAGTGGTACAGCTGGAAGTTTTGAACTTGAGCATGTTCTCACCCACCACACTTGGCTACATGAGAAGGGAAGGAACAAAGGAAAGGATTAATGAAAGGGAAAAAGTTTCAGAATCTGCCATCTAGGGGTGTGTCTCAGGGATGTGTATAGCATAAATGAGTTTCTGAAGCAATGAGAGCGTGATTGAATAAAGAAATAATAGACAGGCTAACAGTTGGAACAATCAGGAGAAAGTCAGATGAAGAGGTGAGATGGATAAAGGGGGCATTAGAACCCAGTCCAGAGAGCAGGCAGCAATCTCAATGGAGCCAAAAGAAAATGAATGGACTGGTCAAAGGTACAGATGGAAAATATTGTCAGCAGAATTAAAGAAAGCTGGGGTTTGAGACAAGCCTGTGGAGGAGAGCAGAATGCTGCACATTTCCAGTAGGCCAAGGCCAAAGCCTAGAGTGAGACCACAACTATGAGAATGAAAAGGAAAGGGGTGGATTCAGGAAATGTTGGCAAAGGAAAAGTGGCAACAACGGTTGGTAACAGATTGGAGGTGGGGAGTGAGAAAGACAGACAGTGGTGAGACAAAAATAACTCTGGGGTTCCTGGTTGGGAGGTCGATGATAGGGTGGTATTTCCCACTGCAATGGAAAACTGGGCCGATAGGGAAGATGAGTAGCTTTATGCCATGTTAGTTAATTTGCTGAAGCCAATGTCAGTAAGTTTTGAGGTCTCTTGTGGGAAGAGTGCTATGTGGTAATAAAATGTGGCTGGTCTAACTGGTGAATACATTGACCCTTTTAATAGAGGTCAACAGTCTGGTAGCTGGGACCTCAAGCTGAGGCTGTCAGGTGTGTGGGACTCTGACAGGAGGAGGCACGGGTGTTGGTAGAGAACAGAATGTGCACGTGAGCAGTGCCAGGAAAGTTATCTAGGAGCAGAGGTGTAGGGGTGTTACTGGCTGGGGACACTGAACGTTATTTCTTCTGGTGTGGAACAGAGTGATATGACCCAAGAAAACACTTCAGCCTAAATCATTGCCAACCTCACATGGCTTTATCTGTCCCAGGTATTTTTTTTTTTTTTTTTTTTGTAATCTGTGGCTTAACTTTGAGGCAAAGAGAGTTGCTTTTTTGTTTTTGAAGTAGGCTGTAGGTACACAAAATGGGGTAGCATCATTCCTTTACCATTGAGGGGTGTTTAATGGTCCATCCAGTTTTCCCAAGTGCTATTTCTAAGAGAGCAGAGTGTATCCGTAAAATACCAGCGTTAAGAGAAGGACAGCAACTCTCCCCCCAAGCCTTCCTCCTGGGCTCACCACTGTTTACAAACACGCAGCCTTGTGAATAGGCCTTGCCTGGGGAGTTGAGAGCAGCGACTCTCCTGAAGGCAGAACACTCGGGGTGGAGGGTATTATTTCAGCTGGGAGAGGAGCAAGGCTCCGGGATAAGACTGATTGATTCAGACCAGATGGGTGGCCACACATAGGTGCGACAAAAATAGCAACACATTGCAGACATTCCAGGCACCATCCTCCTCCCAGGGCCAGGAGGTGGGTCGTCTGTGCGGCTTCCTTATCTACCTCCTAATATGCGCTCCAATCAAAGAATGTTAATGCTGCTAACTCTCCTCCTTCGTGTTAGCAGCCTGATCACATGGCATCCCAGTAAAAGGACCTTTGACTAGGTTTCCCCATAAATGAAGCCAAAGCAAATGATTTTGCCTTGTGCCTAAATCCGTGATTATATTTTCATTCTCTCTTCCCCGTGAAGAAGACTGGATTGCCAGAAACTGGGCTCTGCTACTTACTCCCAGGGAAGAAGGGCATATTTGTAGATGCTACCAATATTGTAATTATTGATTAGAATTTCATTCATAGGACCTTAAAGAGAGCCATACAATCCAGGAATATGATCTGGTTATAGGCACTTTAACAAGTTTCCTGAGCCCCTGGATCCTTCTATTAGAAAGAGTAGGACCTCACATTAGTTAGTCATAACCATTCATTTCTTTTGAGTCATTGCTATTTGATATTTAAGATTGCTCTTGGACTTTCTTGGTTCTCACTTCAGCAAATGAGTGAATTTTGAATCGATACATTAAGGTAAGGGTTTATTATATTGACAATTTGGGGAAAATGAAACACAACATTCTTATTTATTATAAGAGTTACTTTCTTACTTGAAAGGAAACTCAACAACCCAGGGGGAATTTTCTATCATTCAAAACCGAAGTGTAGAAATTATGCACAAATTTGAATATTTATCAAAATTAAAGGAAACTCCAAAAGCTTTTTGTAAAATAATATAAAACCTAGAGAAATGAGCATTTAAAACAGCCCAGTGGCATTTAAACAAGTATGGGAGAAGCTTTGTCATAAAAGAGTAAGGTTTTCTTGCTCTGTACCTCAGATGTCCTGCCCTGTGTCGTCTCAGCATGAAGTTTTAGTTTATGCTTTCTCACAGAGGCCTGAAACTATTACCTACTTGTTATAAACCTTCTCAGATTTCACTGCTGTGGGTTAATCTGTAGTTTCTGATTGACATCCCTGGCTGTCTCTCACACTCACTAAGAAGTTCACGTGTAGCTACCACCTGAATGGCAAGGGAGCCATTGTTTTCACTTTGATCTCCATTTGCAATTGAAAAAAGTAACTCCTTAGGTATATTTTTAAACCAATTACATATGAAGGGAATTATTATTCAAGTTAATACATGTGTATATAATCATTTTTCTTACCACCATATTGCTAATCTGTAGCTGTCATGACACCCATGTGGAATTAAGTTCCTACAGTTTACTTTTCTCATAAAAGTAATAATTCAGGTTTTTCATGTCATAATTCCTGGCAGTAATGTACTAGTGATAGACAGCTCTTGAATTTACTCTGCCAGTACATTGCTCCTTAAAAAATTATTCCTGTGCAGGTGGAAATGACCATAGGAAACATGCTTTTCATTTTGTCCATTTTTGGACTTACCTATCTGTCAAACCCAAACATTGACAGCAGTTGGATTCAAATGATCTCTGCTTTGCCACTTGGACAGCAGGTTCAAAACAGTCTATGTACTGTTACTTATTTGTAAGTTGAATTTGTTCAATTTCATTTTGCAAAAGAAGCTCAACAAAATACCAGGACACCAAATTGTCACTTCAGTGTCTGAATATCAGAAATAAAAATGATCCTATCCAAGAATCTGTGGAAATGATTTCTTCTTGACATAAGGAGGTAAAACAGCAGTGCAAACCGTCTGTTGACACCTACTTCAGGAGATCCCTGAGGTTCTTTCAATATGGAATTTAGTTTACAAGTTACTCCTCTGTAGTATAGTTTTTCTCTATTGCTCATCTTTTCTATCTCTACATCTAACCTACTTAACTTTGCAGTTCTCCTTGGTGCCATTTGATTTGTACAAACCACAGCTCCAAAGCCTTCACGGAATTAAGTGAAATGAGATGCCTCAGTGTTGGCCTGGCTGTGGATTTATTATGGCTTCATGCTTCACTAAATGACAGGGCTCCCACAGGGCGGTACCTCTCGCAAAGTGGGCCCCAAGGGGTTAACGTGGGCTGAGCCTCAAAATAGACTTGCTGCTCAGCCCACCTACTCACTTATAAAGAATGAGCAGTAAGTATGTGCATGCAAATTCTATTTTGGTTCAAGGAGACTCAAGTTTGGATGGAAAAGTAGAATGCTCTTTCTCACTATTCGAACTATAAGAAGATCAAGAACACCAGGCACCTTGCACTCTTCAAAGGCACCGAGCTGAGGGCAGCACCTGAAACAACTTTTCCCTACCACCTACAGCCCTGAGACTGGAACAGGAAGAAAGTTCTCATATGAAAATAAACTAGCTCAGTCTTCTCTCAATTACTTTACTTCTCTGTGTTTTACTTGTTTTATTGTTTTACTAAGTTCCTAGGTATTCGGCAATCGCAATCTGAATGATGCTCCCCAAATTATTTCATATATTGAGGGAAAAATCCTTACTGCATTACTCAGATGCCCTAATGAACAGGCAGACATCAGGGGTTCAGGATTTTATGCAGCAGTTGCTGATTTCACACAGCCTTTACATAGGCAAGAATCTCCTATTTTGGCCAGTAAGAGGTGACTGAACAACAGCCAAATGCAACTTTCAAACTTTATCTACTCTGGTCATTTAAAAACGTTTGCAGGGGCAATGAAACAAAATTGATATGTTATCTATTATCTTGGATAAATATTGGTCTTAATAATAAACTGTCTGGTGGATGTATGAAACCCGTTCACTCTCCTATTGACGTTTTTCTGGCCGTAAGAGCTGAGGCCCTAGTCTATTTTAAATTTAACTCTATGAAAATGGGCAGTACCCAAGAAAATGCTAGCACAATTCCAGATAAAATATACTGTTGTGAGGCTGAAAAGTGCAGGCAAAGCAAGCTGCATTATTAGAATGTTTAAATATTAATTATACCGCTGTGTAGTAAAGATGATCAAGTGTGAGTGTCAACTAATTTTCTAAAAGCTGCAACATTTACTTTCATCTAAACTTCCTTTGTTAAACTAAAACTAAAAGCCCAGCAAGTTTAGTCTACTTGAGTGTGTTTATTTTTATTGGTTTCTGCATAATTTTTTTCTACCATAAACCAACTTTAACCCCTTTTCTGTAATCTCTGCCAGTATAACTCCAATAGCACATCATAAAATTCCTATAATTCTTCAAAGCCACGGAGTTGGAAAGGAAAGGCTTGGGCACTTTGTAACAAACGCCAGCTACAAGCTTCAGCCAATTACATTTAACTCTCACAAAACCTCTTTGTGTGTGTGTGTGTGTGTGTAAACATATATAGATTTATGCTGTGCGGTCACTTTCATTTCCATTGTAAGCATTCTTCAGTTGCTCTTGAGTTTGAAGCCAGTTCCATTCCGTGAAGATATTCACGGAATATTGTGGTCGAGATAGCACCTAGCCCTAATAGCTGAGGAGTCTAGGCTGACAGATGGGGAGACAGATGTACAGAGCCACGTAATATCAGAGAGACTTATTACCTTATGCAGAAGCCTTTGCTGATAGAGACAAGGTGTCCTGAAAAGTGGGCATTTTAAACGAGCTCTGGTGATGGAAGAGTTAGGCAGGAATCACCACCACTTTCCCCCTCATTTCTCTTTCTAGCATCTATTGCTCTGTGAGATTTTAAAACAGCTACAAGAATCAGGCAGGAGAATCACTTTGAGATTCTTAAGAAGAGACAAAGGAAGAGCCTGTACGTGGAGGCAGAGGCTCGGGTTTCATCCCGTCACCCATGGATGCCCAGCCAGGGTTTCCCACCTGAGACAGATTGCGACGCATGTTCAGCTCACTCATGCACAAGAAGCAATACACAAGTTCAGTGTAAAGCCACTTTGAAAGCTCATCGGGTGCATACTTTACTTGTACAAAATACCTTATTCATGACAGAGCGGTGAGGGCCTAGGTAATTACTTGAATCAAGGTGGCCTCAGAAGTGTTTAAATCTACAAGGACACTTAGAGCATGAATAATGCAAAATAATTTGCATCTAAATTTTTTAAATGTTCTTTATTCAAAAACTAAAATGCAGTTCCGATTAAAGTTTGATGAGTGAAAGCTGAGCACTTCATACCCACTGTGAAACATCTCCTATATGTGGAAATTATTTTAGACAGTGGTGAAGGGACAAAAGAGGTTGTTGTTGTTTGTTTTTTTTTAATTTAAGTTGTGATTAAGTTGCAATTCTTTTACGTTTAACTTTCTTTAGGTTTTGTAGTGACAACCAAGTCAATTCCTGAGCTTACTTATCAGATAAAAGTCCAAATTTCAATCCAGCCCTTTAGGAAGCATAATGAAAACACTTTGTTAGATCCAGTAATTTGCCAAATAAAATAACATTTGCATTCAAAGCTAATGCCATGTAATTTTCTTACTTTTTCTCTTATCTACAAAAAATTTTTTAAAAATCATTAGACACAACATATCTCTCCTTTCTGTTATTACAAAAGCTGAGTATACTTTATTTTGCTTCTTGGTTATGATATTTATACTGTTGTGTGAATATGTATTATTTAATATGTCAATTGCAAATATTCAGTTAAAAGCTAACCAGAGTCAGTATGTTAACCCATATCTTTTTTTTTTTTTGAAAAGCTGAAAATCGATTAAAGAACCCAAAGGCAACTTTGCTACAATAACATATCAAAATATTTATTATTACCTTAGGATGGTTTTTCTTCAGCTAGGTTTCTGAAGTTAAACATTTTAAAGGTTATTTTTGAAGTGCCACGTTGAAATTGAATTTCAACATTTCCAATTTATAAATGTATTTTGTCATGGGTTAAAAAAAAAGAGAAGGCAGTCATAATTATTTATTTTCCCTATTTATTTGCTAAGTTCCTACAATCTATTATCTCTTGGGCAGCACTACCAGGCCTAAAATCTCACAATGTTTGCGTTTTATTATTTTTGGGAACATGTGAAAAACCCCAATTCAAGAATCTGTCATTGTTTCCCAGTTTCTCTTGCCAGGAGGTAGGGACGGCTCCCGACACTTCTTTTATACCTGAGATAAAAAGTAAAGTTCATTTAGAAAATGAGCCTTTCTTGTCTAGTTCACACACATCCTTCATGACTGGTGGAGGTGGACGTTTGGGATGCAGGGAGAAAAGGCTATGGAAGTCCTACCACACTAGTGGTAGACCTGAAGTCCCCAGTGAATTTTCAAGGTAGCTAGCTACTCTGCAATCCACAGCACCTAAACTTTAAAGGCCCTTGCAAAGGGAAATTATTTTTGTGCTTAGCCCTAATAAAGTGTAAAAGCCTCCCAATTTATTGCATGCTCCAAAGCAAATTTCTACTTTATTGGAATTTCAGATGAGTGTGTTTGCCATGCTCTCGGTGAGTGAGTGTGCATGCCACTTGGGGTGGTGGTGGGGGGGGGTTGAATTTTGAACAATGCAAACATTTTTTAACTCATTGAACAAAGATTTCCCCAGCAACAGACCCCCTGCTCAGCAGGTCACCTATCTTTGCGACAGTTTTTCTTTTCCCACGCTAACCCCAGGGCTCATTTGCATAAAGTCTCTGTTGTGACAATTAGTTTCAGGTGAGCTGATTTCTATGCAGCTTGCCCAAGACGATGCACAAGCCCGGGGCCCCCCTGATCCCGGTCCTAATTGCGACTGACTGGCACCAGACACAATCATCCTCTTGATTCAGCAAATTGTCCTGCTAGTAGCTTATTGTGACCCCGCAAAGCACAAATCATATCATGTCAGTCCAGCCTAGTAAACAACAAATAAAATATACTTGGAATGAACATAATATCTTTTTCATATTTTAGCCACTGTTGACTAAATGAATGCAAATGAGAGCAATAGTCTTTTTTTTTTTAGTAGTCTTTTAACTTATTTGGGGTGGGGGGCATTGGGAGTGGTACTGTGTTCCCCTCTTCCACCCCGCAAAAAAAAACTTCTTAAAAATCTGGACTGCTTCCATATTTAAATTCCATGGCTCTATAGCCCTGTCACCTGGGAGAAAGTCCCCAGGTAAAAATAACTGGCTGCTTTCAAATTTCTTTTAGCTTTGTTGTTGTAGAAATAAGTAATATGCTCTTTCATCATCTCTGAAGCTACAGGGTACATCAATATGCACATTAGCAAGGTTCCCAGTAGTCCCCACTAGACAGAAAGACACTTGGATCCAATGAAATTTCATGTCTCCACATAGCAATCCAAGTTATGATGAACTTTTTTAAATTCAAAAAGGAGAAGCAGGGTGGGGTGTGGGGGGAGAGAAAGCACACATTAAGAGAGTGTTTAAGGGTGGTGGATTTGGCCCAACGGATAGGGCATCCGACTACCACATGGGAGGTCCAGGGTTCAAACCCAGGACCTCCTGACCTGTGTAGTGAGCTGGCCCATGCGCAGTGCTGATGCACGCAAGGAGTGCCCTGCCACGCAGGGGTGTCCTCCATGTAGGGGAGCCCCATGCACAAGGAGTGTGCCCCATAAGGAGAGCCACCCTGCACAAATAAGTGCAGCCTGCCCAGGAATGGCACTGTACACATGGAGAGCTGACACAACAAGATGATGCCACAAAAGGAGAGACAGATTCTGGGTGCCACTGACACAAGAGGACACAGAAGAACACACAGAGAATGGACACAGAGAGCAGACAACTGGGGGAGGTGGTGAATGGGTAGGGGAGAGAAAAAAAAAATCTGCAGCCTTAAAAAAAAAAAGAAAGTGTTTAAGGACAATTGTTCTTGAAATATTGCCCTCTTTTCCATTCTGTCTGCAATTCTCAAGCAACTGCATTATGCTCTATGTGGCCACTACCTCACATATTCTTTATGCCCTTGTAGAAATTCTGTCTGCCACTCTGTCGATCTACTTGGCTACTACTTCCTGCCAATCCTTTTTCCTCTAGATGCTAAGTAAAAGAAAAAAACAAAACAAAACTTTACAAGACCAGTAAAGGTTCCAAAAACCATTTGGCTATTTTTCCTACTCATGTAAATAGGTATTGTAATTACTATGACATCTCTTTCCTTTTTTTCCTGGTGGTTGTATATACACCTTGGTTCTCATGATATGAATGATGGATCCATTCATACCCTGTCTAGAACTAGGAAAGTTTTTCCTTCAGCTATTTTTTGAGAATTTTGCATCTTGTTTCAAACTGGTTTCTAACAATTGTAGTACTAGATTGAAACATTGATTTTTTCCCCCCAGGCTCTTGTGCCTTTGAGGTGAAGATCACAGGAGGGGGTCAGAGATTATGGAGGGGAATGGAAGAAAGATAAGAAAGTGAGCAGAAAGAAGGGGAAAAAGAAGGAAAAGGAGATTACGTTTAGCATTGAAAAGGATTGCGTTAGGTTCTCATGAAAAGATGATTGCATTTATGACAGAGGATACTATTTCCCCTGCTTACCCCCTCCCCCGCCCCACTAAACAAATCTTCCACCTGGCCTTTACCTCTGGTCTCCCCAGGTTGCACAGCCCACACTGGAGGGGTGGCATACTGCATGTGGTCAGAGCACATGGCCCAGGGTGTGGCCGGAAGTACATGCTACTCATTTCCTCCTATTTCTCATGTTACAACTTTTAAGGCCCTGTGTACAGTGAAATTGTACTGCCAAAGGCTTTATGCTAATTCAATTGAAGAGGAAGACTTAAATTTTTGCTGCAGGGAATGTGGTGGGGAAGTGTGCTCTGTGTGTGTGTGTATGTGTGTGTGTGTGTAGATTCTAAATTCTAGAGTATCAAAGAGTATACTGTTAGAACATTCAGAGCAAGAAAATATTAGAATCCAGCTAAATAAGTATAGGGAGTACTAAGGGAAAAGTTATTGAGGGATCTACACAATTTGATTTTAAAATAGAATCTACTGGTGACAAAAAGACCTTTGACATGAAAAGTCTGTAAATCAATCTTTTGGGAAACTCAAGAGATCTTCTATGTAAGCAATGCAAATTAATATCTGTAGTATGCTTTGTCATAAGTGTTTTGAACATAATCCCCACTTTATGCGAATCACGAGCTTACTTACTAAAAGAACAGTTTCAAAAATGATTGTTATCTCTGATCTCACACTCACACTCCACTACAAATTTTTCATCTTTCAGATAGGGAGATAATCATCAGGTTTACCTTACTTTTGGGGACACTTTAAAAAGGTAAAAAGTTGCTCACTTTTGTAAATGACTCTTCCATGGGAATTGATTTTAATAGTATAATATTGCTATATGAAAATGTGAAAGAAGGTGGGGTATCCAGTATGGTAAAGGAAACCAATGAACCTGTGCCTAAATGAGTAATTCAGGCAAAGTGCCTCATTACTACTTCCAATGCTTTTAGCTCCGTAATGGTGATTCATGGTGCCCCACCCCACCCTCTACTCCCAGACTCCATAGTTTTCCCACCTTCTTTTTGCTCATCTCTTTTGGCTGAGTTTAGCCTCTTCTTCTCCTTTTACCTTGCTTGGGCCCTGTCCCCTCCCAACACAGTTTAAGGTTTCGTTTTCTTTGCAGATTCCTTCATGAACAGCTTCATTTTCTACATCCTAACAGTTTGCTGCAGCCTCCTCATCACCTTTCTTGACTTGCTTCATTTGTTCACCTCTACCTGTCAAAGCATCTCATTTCAATTCACTTTCCACCCATCCCTCTTTCCTTGCAATATTATTTTTCTCCCTACTTCCTTTTCTTTTTAAAGATTTATTTATTTATTTCTCTCCCCTTCCCCCCCAGTTGTCTGTTCTCTGTGTCTATTTGCTGCGTCTTCTTTGTCCACTTCCGTTGTTGTCGGCGGCATGGGAATCTGTGTCTCTTTTTGTTGCGTCATCTTGCTGCGTCAGCTCTCCGTGTGGGCGGTGCCATTCCTGGGCAGGCTGCACTTTCTTTGGCGCTGGGCGGCTCTCCTTACCGGGTGCACTCCTTGCGCGTGGGGCTCCCCTACGCGGGGGACACCCCTGCATGGCACGGCACTCCTTGCGCGCATCAGCACTGCGCATGGACCAGCTGCACACGGGTCAAGGAGGCCCGGGGTTTGAACCGCGGACCTCCCATGTGGTAGACGGACGTCCTAACCACTGGGCCAAGTCCACCGCCTCTCCCTACTTCTTGATATGCAAAAATTTCTTGATTTTCTTTCAGCCACATTAATTTCCTCTTGTATAATCCAAACTCATTGATTCTATGTTCATAGGGTTTTGTGAATAAAATTTAATTTCCTTGTAGCTTCTGAATCCCTAAAAGAATTTTTTCTATATTTCTTTTCCATAGACAGGAATCCTTTTCTAAGTTAAATATAGAATATGACCAAGTCTTCGCTCAAATTTCTAGCCTGGAGATTTTTCTTCTGCACTTCCTAATGGTTGCTTCTTCTCTAGTGTTTCCCATTTCTCTCCTACCTCTCTACTAAAGGGTTTCACTTCTTAAATTACTGTGCAGTATCCTTATTTTTTATTTGTCCTATATTTCTTCTCTTCTCCCTACAATCTTTTTTCAATAGTTCTATCCTCTCCTTATTTTCCTTACAACTAAACTAGTTTCCTTTTATTTTCCCATAAATTTCTATCAGCATATTTTATGATTTCTTTCCCCATCTCTATGTTATTATTTTCCCATAAAACTTTCCCTACACTGTACTTCTTTGCACTGTGCTTTTATATCTGTGTTGTGTCTCTTAACAAAATCCAACATCCACTGAAGAATAGCTACCAAAAAAAGATTCTTTATTCAATTTAGAAACCACAAAGACAATTTTGTCTGTTCATGAGAGGAAAAAAAAAAATCAATGTTTAGGTAAGATGTAAATAGGTACTTAGACTCTGGAAGTATAGTGATAGCACGGAAAGCATCGAATGTGAAGCCAGATGCTGTAGTTTGAAGCCTGGCTCTTCTCTTATAAGACGAGTAATACCAGGCCAATTTTCCAATAGTCATCCAACTTTTCTGAGTCTCAGACTCCTGGTTTATGTTAAATAACTTCTCTGTCTACTTCCTCGGATTTTTGTGTGACCCTAATGAGATATTTCTACCAAAATACCTTGCAAAATATTAAACACTATATAACCAGTAGTTGCAAATATCCTTTGGGTTCAAACTTGATGTATCTGGAAATACGGTTCATGAAAATATGCCTTTCTAAATCAATTTAGTTCCTTTACTTTCAAAAATGACCAAGTAGTTCCCAGATCAACATAATTTGTTTAATCATGTGAAAAGAAAAAAGTGCATGAACCTAATACTCAAATAAAAGTTTGAAGATTTTAGTTTAGTGGGAGACGTGGAAAAATGCCGTTAACTGGAGGAGTCTATATGATTTGCTTTGCATTTTACTGAATCACTTTTGGGATAATTCACAAAATATTTTTCTATTTTGCTGCGTAGACAATAATTGGGGACCAAACCACCTCTCCCCGTGTCTATCTTAAGGCCCCGTTTTCAGAGCAATCCCTTCTTGCCTCCCATCATCAGATTTCGAAATAAGTTTTGTTCTAAATAGGACTGATTTATTTATCTAAAAGATTTCCAACATTTATCTGATGCTTGTTCTGTAAACAAATACATTAGCGTTCGACAGGGGATATAGAAAATACTAGGAAATAACTATATTTTGTATAGCAGTAGCAAATCAGATTTGGAATCAGAACAGGAGGTCTCAAGGAGCCTGGGGTAGGGTGGGGTCAAGGTCACCTGCTCACATATCTACTCAGGCCAAGCAGTTGAGGGAGGTAGGGGAGCCTTCTCACAGGCCTCTAGAGTTGCTCTGACATGGTCTTTCCATACACCTGTGCAGGACAGAGATGCCAGATCCTCTCAGTTCTCCAGAGGAGCTGGAAGTCTGGATTTTTTTTAATGAAACTGCCCAATTTTTAATGTTGGCCACCAATTCAAATGTGTTTAAAATACTTTGTAAGCCAAACCAAACACATCTGCTAGCCATCAGTTTGCAACCAATGTCCAATGCCTACATCTTACAACTGGGGACGTGAGGTCCAGGGAGATAAATGAACTCTTGGGAAACTAAAGGTGGGTGCAGATAGTGGAGTGAGAAGCATGTGTCTTTTAATTTCTTCCTCATAGCCATCCTCTTTGCAGACCTTTTGCCACTGACTCTTCTTTCCCACTGCCAGTGCCTTTTCCCACTGCCACTACCAGGCCAAGATAGACTCCACTTGGGAGTGGAACTTAGGTGGGAACCCACCTAAAGCCTGACTAATGGCTGTAACCAATTGCAATATTTTCTGAGCAATGTGCCCAGACTACACAGGTAGAATGAAAATGAGAATGCCTCACCTTAAAAACAACTGCCCACTCTTCCTAAATACGTAGATGCAGTGAAACCAAAGAATTTGAGTGTAGAGCATGTGGTTCCCTAAGCCAATGACTCACCACACAAACATGCTGGATTTCTCTGACCCTAGTCCACACTATTTTGACCTACACAACAACTGTAACCTGATACTTTGGGGCAGAGAATTAGCCTGGAAATGAGACCTCATATTACCTGGGATCTTTGGAGAAATACATCAACAACAACAACAACACAGTAAAAAGAATTAACATTCACAACAGCATCCTGTCCCTGATTTGAGCCACAAATCTGGAGTTCAAATCCTGATTCTGCCATCTGGGTTTCAATTTCTCCCCAATCAGAAAAGCTTCAAGAAGAATTGAGTTCTATGGTGACTTCTAGTTCTAAAACTATATGCAGCTTTTTAAGGAAAATATTTTGAAAAATTAAATATAAATGTCACAGATTGTGCAATGATTTTAAAATAGAAAAGAATATATAGACAAGTGCTAATTAGTATTATCACTGAGTTCCAAATATTCAAAAATTGGGTTGGGGCATTTTTCAGAACCAAAAATTAGAAACCCCTTTTTATTTTTTTTTTAATACAGTACAGATTTGGGCTATATGATTAATGTCCTTATTTAGCTCTGATAGAGTTCAGATGAATGGAAAAAATTTAAATACCTAGAAAACTAAGGAGTTGGGATATTCCTTTATCTCAAAATGTTTCAAGAAGCTATAACACCACTTATATAAGGCTGCCTTCATTCCTTCTTTCTTTCTTCTTTCTTTCTCTTTCTTTCTTCCCTTCTTTCTTTCTCTTCTTAATTCAAGAAAATGAAAAAGAATCAACAATTAAACAAACAAACAATTCAGCTCCAAACAATTAAGAGGTATTTTTGTGTCAGGGCTATAGGCAAAACCCTCTGAGATTAAGCTTAAAATTGCCTTATACCCACACTGACTTATACATCTTTACCATGTGATATAATTGTCACACTGGGTAAACATGGAAATGTGACAAAATTTGAGGTACCTCACCTGAGTTAACAAAACTTTTATAGTTGGCTCAAAGAGACTCTTGCAAAAAAAAAAAATTACTTTCCTCTAAAAGATTCCTTTGTTTTTAGATCTTTCTTCTGCCTAACGTCTTTGCCTTCCTCACAAAAATGTAAACTTTACCTTTTTTGTTCTACATGAAAAACAGGTAAGCCAATAAGCATAGGGGAAGAAAATGTAAAACAAGGAACGGAAAGATCTGTTTTTAAAAGAAAGAATATAATGAAATTTTTGCAATTGCAGTTTTGTAAAAGAAAAGAATGGCCATTCAAGTGTAACTGGGCAATTAATTGTGTCTGTTCCTTAGGTTCATGTGCATTCTTTTTTTTAAAACTAAAACTACCTTGATCATGACTTTGATTATGAATCCCTAAAACAATTATAGAAATGATCTTCAATATAATAATATATTTTACTGACTGTCTCAGCTTTTTCACTCCAACAACTGAAACAGAGACAATTCTTTGCATGTTGAAATGTGTAATTATCATGTACCCAAAAGGGAGGGTGTAATTTTCACATCTGATTACAAGGGAAGGGTGTAAGTGAAGCTCGCTTGGTAAACTTACACTTGTTTACAAAAAGAGCACTACCTTTGATATTAAAAACTCAAAATATGGGAAAAAATCAAGATTATCATGCACAACACTAAACAAAAACCCAAGTGATTTTTCTTGGCCCCACTACAAAAATAAAGTCAATTCTTCTGTAGTTGCATTGGCCTACTTTTGTCTGATTATTTTAAGACTCAAATGTTATTTTATTTTGTCAGCTTCGTGGTGACTATAGTATTAAAAGGTAAGGAACCTCAAGGACTAGAATTAATTTAAAAGGAAATTTCACATTCTTATTACACTTATCAATCTCCATGGTCAGTTTAAACTAGAGAATGATTTTTATCTGAACAGAACATTCTTTTGCTAAATACAACGTCATTGCTTGCAAGACATACGTTTTTGATGTTATCTCCCTGATTTTCTTTTTTTTAACTTCTGATTTATCTTTGATAAGATCAACTTCTGCTCATGTGAACTTATGTTTTGGACATGCAGGAAGAGATGATATTGGGGACAGCCAGTGATACGATGGTAACTTAGCAAGAAGATTAAAGATAGATACAAGAATCACACAACAGGTAGGAAAAAGAAACTTCCCTAACAACCAAAATATATTAGGAACAATTTTGTACAACATTTAATTATGACTGTGGTAGACTCATTGAAAAACTTAAAAATTGGCATTGAATATTAAGCATGCTGATCCTACTGTAGCTCCTGCAACAGGCAAGAGGGAAAATAAAAGGAAAGGTCAAGAAATTGACTTAGTACTGGATAATACAAGCATACTCGTGCTAAAAGGAATCCACTAAAACATATTTACTTACCTATTTAGTGATACAATTATATAGAAAGCAGTGACTTTGTTTGAAAGCTATTACTCTATGCAGGTTTTCAAATGCAGTACTAATGGCAAGGCTGAGATTTTGTATCATATTTAAAAATTAGTTTTTTCTTTTTGATAATTTGCCAAACCAAACTTGACAAGGAAGAACTGTGAAATAAAATACAAGCTACCAAATGATTAAGATTTAAGAATAATTACAATTAAATTAAAACTTATTCTGTGAGAACTAAGGTCTATATTCCTAAATTGACATTGCCTAAAGCATTGTAGCAAAACTCGAAGCTTAACTTATAAAATAAGATCTTAGCTTTTAAAAAATAGATAGAGGATTTCACCATGAATTTTACATTCTGCTTTCCATTAAATCAAAAAGCCAAAAACCTGACTTAAACCTCCTTCCTCTTCTGCGTCAATGGCATGCCTGCACTGTTGCCTGAAAGTGTGGATGAGATGATGGGGGTGTGTCTGAAGGGAGAGGAGTGTTAGAGGAGAATTGCAGTTTCGAGGTAGTTTGGAGGCTCATGCACAACACATCCCTATCTGCAGCATACCAATCAATGCTTACCGCACAGCACATTTTTCACTGTGTTGTTAGAGTACATTTGCTTATATTTTGCACAATTTTAATTTAACCATATTGATCAAACTGAACACTCAATAAGACCCTAGGCACCTTAGGCTTATTAAAATTAGTCAACATGAAGCAAGTGAGCTAAGGAAGTAATGGAAACTGTTTGGAGATTTAAATACAGTGGAACCCACTTAAATAAATACCTGTTAATGAAATAAATCTATTAAATGAATTTATTTTCTCTGAACCAAATCAAAACACATAGAGGAATACTCAAGGGGACTCTTAAATGAATACTGCTTAAATGAATAAGCATCTTAAATGGACATGCTTCTCTTGAAAAGCAAACAGTATTTTCACGTTCTCTAAGGTTAATTAAAGCAAGAAAATCCATGTCGACTTTTATTTTGGGGGGAGGTATTGTCATTCTTTAGAGTTAAACAGGAAAAAAATTGCTTCAAAAATATTAATTAAATGATATAATTATTTTTCTTAAGGCTATTTGCTTACTCATGGGTAGGGGGCATGTCATATTGGGCTCATGGGGACAAACCCTTAAAACAATTGAGATTGTCCATTTGTTAGGGAATTTATATATGGCAAGTTAAAATAGAAAAATATTTTAAATATTTAACTGCCTTCCATGATGCTATGCCACAGAGCTATGGACTGGCTACTTTTAAGATATTTGTTTACCTCTTCGGAAAGTTACACCAATTCTTCAGCATGGTTGAAAGGTGTAACTAAAATGATGACTTGTACTAAGAGGCTCATTGGCACATCAGGATGCCCAAAATATTTTTAAGCAAGAGAACTGCTTTTTAACATAAAGTTTATGTTGAATCACATCTCTCATAATCAGACATCTTTTCCCTCAGAGGGGTTGCCCTGTGGTGGTAGAATATTATAATGGCAGGAAAAAAATGCAGTACACATTGAGGCTTTAAAGTTTTAAGACCTTTTTAACCTACAGTGGGCATACTATCAAGAGGTTCTTTTCAGAACCCCTTTATCTAGTGTTGTCTTTGCAGGGCCTTGTTTATTCTTCTCTTTCCCCCACCTCCACCGGCCTAATAAAAGATAGTCGTTCTTTTCCCTAAGCAAAAAAACTCCTATCATGAATCAGGCAACTACTAGGAGACTGCTGGCCAGGTTTCACCTCACTAAAATTCTAATCTATACTTTGTCTTTTAGAATTAAAGAGAAAATGCATATCAGCAGAATCTCCTCTACTTTATTTCATTTATAAATTACGAGAATGATGCTATTATATATTATTAATTTCTGCTGTTCTCCAACTCTGCTGCAGCAGTGAGCTGCGGATGTTGGAACGGTGTAATTATGTTCTAGTAGGGTAGCCATCCGTTTCCTTTCAAAAATTTACAGGATTCTTAATCACGCTGCTCATTTGGGTGCGCAGCAGCGAGGATGGCGAAACACAAACAGGGCACGTTCGTTTACATAGGAACACCTGCTTAGCATGATAGCAGATGTCAGTCAGTAAGCAGAACACAAAAGAAAAAAATATCAACAACAGCAAACTCGCACCATTTTGATTTGGCGCCGGGAAATCTTTTCAGGAGTGATGGCAACAGTGGACATTCCTTTTAAAACACAAACAGAGGCTCTGAAATTCCCAAGTCTTGTTTGTGGCGTGCATGTCACCAGAGAGGAAGGGCATTTTCGCCTCTTGTGGCATTCTGGTATTGACTCACTCTCTTTACTATTTGGGGAAATTACTGAAATTACCCTGCCTCAGTTTTCCTGAGCAGCAGTGAGACAGGGGGTTGATTATTCTAAATGAAAACCTAGTTTCCCTGAAGGCGATCATGGTGAGGCCATGTGCTAGTAAAAACATTCTCTCACCAGAGCTAGTTCAAATCTCACCACCATCACTTAGTGGTGTGTGACATCAGTCAAGTTATCTGACCTTGCTGAGCCATGGTATCCTGACTTGTAAAGTCTTTTGAGAACATTAAATGAGATAAAGCAGGCAAAGTGCCCGTCACATAGCAAGCATTTAATAAATGGTAGCTATATTATTATTATCATAATTATTTTTATCATTATCATTATTTTGATCTTCGCAGAACTTTTCCCACTCCACATGTTATTTATTAAAAGTCTGGGATAACAACCAGTTGAAACATCTTGCAGAGACCCCCATAAAACATGATGTTTTTGATGTATATAGGTCTGCAAAATTATTAAATGGTACCTACTACTGTTATTTTAGAGTTAGAGAGTCTGTCGTCATTTCCCACTATGTTTTCTGGAATTTATATCTGAACCATAAAAAAAAAAAGTTATCTGGGTTGTACCCTGCCTGAAAAAGAGCCTCAGTGAGAGCGGAGTGTTCTCTGGAATGCCAACACAATGGAAAGGAAGAATAGTAGAAAGCCCACCGACTTCACTTGCCCATCTCACCCTTTCGACTTTTGCACCATGGTTATAGAGGACTTTCCAGATGACTCTGGTTATTTTCCCTTCTCTCCCTTTCCCCAAAACGGTTAAAATTCAAAATGGAAAACAGCTATCACACAGGGGCAGTGACTAATTTTCCTAAGGAATTTTAGTATTCGGGACGTGTCTGCTTGTGCAGGCCTGTGCGTTAAAGGCTCCCTGAGTATGCATTGACTTGATACCCAATAATGGCTGCTAAGGAGCCGTTATGTAGTGCCGTGTCAATGATCCGTGCATTGAGAACTCCCCGAGTACGCATTGACACGATAGACCGGAACGGCTCAGAAGAAGCTGTTATGGTCTATCATGCCAATGATGTGCGGATATTGGCAGGGCCTCTGGCCCTTCCGTGGAAATTATGGAGGCTCCGAAGGAGCTGGTGTGGGCGCCATGTGGGCGCCTTCAGTGAGCCTCAAGGCCACTCCATTTTCCCTTCTTCCTGAGTTCATTTCATAAGAGTCAGCTTGGAAAAGTTGTCCAATAACTTCAGCTGTCCCATGTTACTGCACCAAAACACAAGTGAGAGAGAAAGGTGGGCTTGCCGTTCTGTCTTTTGTTTTCCCTAAGAGAAAGAAACTAACACCATTTACATTCCAAGGAGAGATAAAAGTTAAGGTAAAGAGCTTTCATGTTTTTATGAGATTTGGATTATAAATAGCTCCTTTCTGCTTTATGAATATCCTGTTTTACATGTATGTGGTGCTGGGCAGACTTTTTGTTATTGTTATGGTTATTTTCTGAGATTGAAACATTTAATCCATGCAAAGAAAAATTTCTTTTTCTATATGTCTTCAGCAGTTGAAAAGGTACTCAGAGCTCAGCATATAGGAAATTGTTCAAAAAACCCTGGGAAGAGAAGTGCAAGTTCAAGAATAAAGTTTGGATTCACACATGCTTCACCAACTTAAGGCAGTAATTAATTCACTTATGGTATTTACATGCCCCTTTTCAGATACTTATGGAGAACATGGGAATTTTAAATTCACAATTCAGTGCAAGATTTAAAATGATCTTCATTAGAATTTGAAGCTATACTCTAAACTGCTTTATATACTACAAACAAGGAGCCTCATTATGTAGCACTATATTTGGAATACCTTTTTTACATTTTGTAGCTATAGATTTTGAATATATTTCTGGTATATTTAAGTAGAATCAAACAATGTGCTTCAGTTGACTCTATTAACTAACTGTGTTAACTATTAATTCACACAGTTGCATGGCAAACATATAAAGTCAGGAGACCTTGGTGCTTCTTCTTTTCTGTATCTTCAAAGGAAAATAGAAGAAGACAGATCTGATCTACCCAAGCACAAAATAGTGGTGAGAACCTGCAGAAATACCAAAGTGGTTCACTAAAAAGGATAGTGGGAACAAAGAAACAGTCAGATTAAACAGAAAATAGCTAGAATTACAGTGAGACTAAGCACAGAAGGTGTGGCTGCAGGTTCGTTTTCTAGAATAGAAAACTGTCCGATTTCCATAATAAAATTTGGAGCTGGGGTAAGATTTCTCCAAATGGGTGTATTAAATGTTGAGTGCCTTGATCATTGACATCAGAGCAGGGAGAGGCCTCACTAAATGCCAATCCAAAGTGAATATTCAATAAATGTAGAAGATGGAGGGAGGTGACATAATGTTAAATACCTACTATGTGCTTATTACTTTACCTATGGCCAATATTTCTTCACTAGAGCTTTGTTACACAGGTGTTATTATGAGAAATGGAGGCACAGTCAGATCAAGCAACTTGCTTACGGTCGTGTGGCTGGTATGAAGAAGCCAAGTTTGAGCCCACCTGTCCAAAGCCTAGGCTCTCCTGAGCACCCATACTGCCTCTCTGACTACCTTCCTTACTCACCAGTCTTAAAGGTGTAATTGAAGGAGGATAAACAGTTGAATTTAATATACACTCCCCCAACCCCCAATACTAAGTATTCAAAATGGTATCCATGCCTCAGGGAGGAGTTAAAAAACTGCTAATATCATGGTAGGGAGTGTAACAAAGTTATCGTAAGTATTTTTCTAGATATTATAACATACATTAAAATTTTAACATATGCAGTGGTCATTTTCTGAAGAGAAAATAATGTACTCATCGTCTTATACGTACAGCCTCACTTTAACAAACAATTTTTGCATATCATGCACTGAACTAGTCAATGGTGACAGAGAGATGGACAAGACTGTCCTTGAGACATTTGCTTGAGACTAATAGCAATCAGACATTGACAGTGTGGTGATAAAGTGAAACAAAACACACTCTTTGAGAAATATTTTTTGAAGGATGATATTCTTTGAAGAAAAATTCCATGTGCACATTTTAAGTCTTCCTCCCTCCTTTCCTTCCTTCCTTCCTTCATTTCTTCCTTCCTCCCTCCCTCCACCCCTCCCTTCCTCTCTTCCTCCCTTCCTTCCTCCTCCCCTCCCTTCCTCCTTTCCTCCCTCTTTCCTTCACTCCTTCCTCTTTCCTCCCTAAAGAACTGAAAGGGAATGACTACCTCAAACTGAGTTCACTGCTTCTTCTTTTCAAGGATGTTTCGGTAGGGTCCAGGAACTGGAGGATCTCCATAAAGGAGTGTTGGTAGCCTGATGGTCCATGCCTCGAAGGTCATCATCAGAATCTATTGAGTATCTCCTAGGCTCCAGATACTGTCCTTAGAATTGTGATCAATGCTCCCAATAATCTTATAAAATAATATTGGCCCCTATTTTAAGTATTAAGAATGGCAGCTCAGAGAGGTTAAGAAACATGTCCAGTGTCACTGTAAGTGACAGAATCAGAACGAGAACACATATTTGTTTCCCTCTGAAACCTGTGTTCTTCTCATTGTGTTGAATTCCTCCCCCCACATGGAGACAGGAGACCTGGACTCCAATTGTTGGAAATGAATAACTCTAGAGATGTTCTCCGAGTGAGTCTGGGTAGTGGAGAAGTGTGTGTGAAATGTTACAGCAGTTCACCTTCATGGCAGCAGTAGAGAGCACACAGTAGGGCATGCGAAAATAATTATTGTTTCACCTACTAAGGGAGCAGTAAAAGCTTCTAAATTTCATCTTTAAGTGTGCAAGTTCTTTGGGGTCTTGAAAAAATATCCTGAATTCACATGCCATTCACATCTCTTATGGTGGTTGTTCAAATCCTATTATCTGGGAACTTAATTTAAAATAGCTTGGCCTTTTTTAATTATCAAAAACTCAAAACAGGAATCTTTCATATTTGCACAGACCAAAATCTGTGTGACATCCTGAAGCTTAACTCTTAAATTGTGCCCTTACATCAGTGAAAAGGTAAAATCTAGACTTTGTTGCAAAGCACAATGCAGATATGAATTCTAATGAATCCTTGACTGTATTCAACCTATCTGGGAGTCACTATTGTTTATTATCTATGTCTATTAATAGGCTTTAGCTGTAATAAAAACTCAGACATTTTAGCCAAAGGTCATGTTGAAAACTAACAAAATGAGAAATTCTAGTTCTTTTTTGACAATGAAAATTAATTTCTGGAAAGGTACAAATCTCTTAGTTTGTTTTCCTAAATGTTGAGCCCTTTAAGAAAGGTAGACAATGTAGAAATACAAAGCTATAATTTTTTAAAAGGCTACTGTTCCTTTAATGCCCAGCTGGTTCTGAGATGTAATAAAATTGACATATTGATTCCTTTGAATTTACAAATGCCTGTTTCATAAACTCTATCTCCAAAGCCTAGGCATCTTTAGAGCACTGTCATTTTTTTTCCTCCAAATGGATCAATTATGTGCCCACGTAATCCTGTTACCTGTGAAATCCATGCATACTTCTCCCATTTGCTGCAGTTCCCAGGCGGACAAACTTGCATTATGTACGCATAAACAAACAGCACATTTCCCTGATATTAGAGATTGTTTTCAAAGTGAAAGGCAATCTCTTGGGCCCTTTACTCAAAAATAGGGGGGGGGGTGGAAGAAAGCAAGAAAGAAGGAAAGAGAGAAAAAGAAGGAAGAAAAGAAAAAAAGGAAAAACTGTTAGCTCCTTCAAGTAAGCTCAGTATATGACACCCACGCCACATACATGTATTTGTATTTACAATTCCTAACAATTCCTCTTATTTTATTTTTAGGAGGCACCAGGGATTGAACCCAGGACCTCATACACGCAAAGCAAGTACTCAACCACTGCTCCACACAGTTCATTTTAAACCATATAATTTTGCTCTATTTAGTCCTTGAACTAGTCCAAGGAAATAAATTTTTAATTTTAGTTAAACTAGTCTATGAAGGTTTATCATGTTTTTTTATTTCTGTCTTTTCTCCTTTGTTGATAATTAGTTATTTAAGGGCACATTGTCCCTCAAGTTACCTTGAAACGCTTGAGACATGAAATGAAAAGCCAAAGTGAATTAGGTTATAAAGTTTGCAGCTGCTTTACAGAAAGAAAAGTCCTCAATATTTTTCATCGTGGCACTTGACACTAACAGGCCATGAGTCTTCCTTAAGCACACACAGAGTCCTTTATTGAAACTACCGTAGAAAACGCAAAGAATTCTGCTTCCACTGCATTAGGAGGGAAACGCCTCAGTGAGCTAGGAGGTCTTTCCCATGTCTTAAATCTGTAACAGAAAATCGTCTTCCCACACAAGCACATTTACGCGTTCATGTGCAGACACACTCCCCAGTGCAAAAATGCATAAAGAAGACTTACGTGCGAATATATGCAACACGTGCACACCCTGGCTATAGAATCCCCTGCAAACAACCAACAAGCAAGCATGCTTTTGTCTATGTGTGAACTCTCTGTGTGAGCAAAGTGCTGTGCATGTTCCACACAGAGATATGAATTCTTGCTTCATTCTTTCAGCCTGTGCTGTATCTGATTTTCCTCACTTCACTGGGCACCCAGCAGTCCAGTAACACTGCACACTGGCACTCCACAATTTGTCTCTAAGAGATTCCCCCAATTGCAAAACATCTTGTCTGCTGTCCAATGTGCTTCCCATATGCAGAAAAGATGGCCTTCAAAATTGGGCTGTGCTTGGAGCGGGGTGGCCTGGCCCACCACTGCCATTGTGCTGGAGTGGTTTTAAAGATAAATGGCTGCATGTTAACCAGATTTGACATGCTGTACAAAGGCAGGCACCTTTGGTCCCAGGACACAGCCAAACAGAAAACACAACAAGCAAGCCTGGCAAAGATGTCGGACATGAATAAAAGCACAACAATTTGTCACGTAGTTGTTACAAAACGTTAGCAGCTTTAGGGCTTGCCGTGGGATGGCCGAGATAAGGCAGCAGGGAGAATGCGGAAGTTTGAGGACTGATGGGGCTTAGGCACGGGAAGAGTTAATTCAGAAAAGGGGGGCAAGGGTCACGCAAAGGGATTATTTTCTCTTGCTTCCTCCTAAGGCCGGAGAAGGCCTTAGTGTCAGGAATTAAATCAGCAAGGCCACTGTTCCAGGCTTTACCAAATTCCACTGTTCTGAAGGGCCCTCTGTTAGCCACCTCTTTCCAAACTCCCAACGATGGAACACATTCTGGGGTCAGTTTCTTGAGGACAGGGATCATTTTTCATTTTCTTTTTCAAACTGGCATTGTGGTGAACGAAATGAAGAATTTTGAGGAGGAAAAATCCGTACATGCTGCTTAGGCTCACTATTCGCCCGGAGAAAAGGGACTCAAACTGCCTCACTCCAACTCTTTTTCAAAGCCTGGGATTCCTTTTCCAAATGCCCTTCCCACTAATGATCACTGTTGCCTGAGTTACTTATAATTTTGGACATTCCATGATTCCAGTAACAGTTAATGATAAACTTTCTTCCTGACTCCAGACTCGTGCCCTTCCTAAGCCTTACTATCCTCATCTGTAAGAAGGGTATGATCATAACGAGAGCACCTATTGGACGGACTTCTTGTCAGGGCTAAATCAGATACCTAAAATTCCTAGCACAGGTCCCTGCACATCGTAGGTCCTCAATATATGTTAGATAATATTAGTGTTCATGCAGGTGCAGAGACAATTCAATGAAATACAAACACGGTTATGTCACGCTTAAAACTTGTTCCCAAGGCCGCCGTCACCTCACATCACTGGATAGAGCCAGAGATACAATCTAGGAGTGTTCTGTTCCCTGCCCACCGTCCAGTCTCATTTAAAACCCGTCCTCCTGCATGTGGCCTGTGTCCCAGCCATCTTCATACGCCGATGGTCCCCTGAGCTGTTTACCCTGTCCCTCCTCCAATGCCTGTACATGCCATCGTCTCAGCCCAAGATGCCCTTCTCTTCCTGTGTGGTGACATCGGAGTCATACATCAACCTTCCCCTCGAAAGCCACCTCCTGCAGGAAGTCTCCTGTCACACTGACTCCCAGATCCAGTTGTGTCGTACTCCTTACAGGGTGCAAAGCTCTTTAGAGCAGTGGTCACATTTTCATCATTTCTTTTTTTCCCCCCTCATTTATTACTATATTATTTTTAAAGATACATAGATCACACAAAATGCTACATTAAAAAAAATAAGAGGTTTTCATCATTTCTTAAAGGCCCACCTTTCCCACCCGACTAAGAGAGCCTCAGAAGTGGCAGCTTTACTACACATAAAAAAAAAAAAAATCCACAGCCTGCACACAGTAGGAGCACAATTAATGCAGAATGAATGAGCATTGCAATTGTCTGCCGAAATACCAGAGGCCTAAAAAAGGATCTGATGGCGCGCTTTTCAATTATTTTCACAACCAGAATTTTTTTCCCCCTAATGCACAGTTCAGGTCAGCCTCAGGAGGGAAGGTGAAAGAAGCACTGAGCGGAAACTAAAAATGTGCGTTTTCCTTCCCTGAACCTGGCATCAGCTCTCAAGATGGGTTGCTTCTAACAATAAGAGAATGAAGCAAATAAGCTCACAGGGCAAAGTTTGAAAAGAAATCAGAGCAGACTTCCAAACAAATAGCTGACCACCCCAGTGCTGGTCTAGCCATGACATCCAGGCCCTTTCCAAGGATCCTGTTGATCCTCTAAGGGTACAGAGGAGATACCTGGGAGAAGACGCTTATGTAAAAGACAGTGTCATTCTCAGTGGTTTGCTCTAACGGAGGTGGAATCCCCCAAGCAAATGGTTTCAAAGTGTCTGCTAGCTTATGAGGGACTGTGAACCAAATGGAAAAAGGTAAGATTTCCACTGAAAATTTTTCAAGGAGTAGGGCCTGGAGCTCTGTTGACATCTGTGATTCTCTAACCTTCGTGACCCCTTGTAAACTCAGAAACAGGGCAGCCTAGAGCACGTCTCCGTCCCACCTCTCTCCTGAAATTTGAGCCAAGCCCCATGTGGCTGCCGCTCTTCTGTTCACAGGTCCTGAAGGGAGTCCAGGAAGCCACGCTTTGATGAAGTACCAACTCTCCCTCACTAAAGGAGAACTGGCTGCTGGAAGAGTTGTAATCACAGTTAGTGGGGGGTAAAGGCTGGTGAAAGGAGAGGGATCACGAAGTTAACTGGTGACCTTTTGGTTTCCTCCATTTATGGGCCTCATTTTATTTCTACTTGTAATATTAAATGGGAAACAGATTTATGTAGGGGAGAAATTACTGCGTGCCACTCTGAGCAACCAGCCCAGTTGTCACCTCTAAACTGCACATCTCTTTTGTAGTCTCCTGAATTGATGAAGAAGAGCAAGGGGGGACGGCCAGATGCCACAGCTGATGCCAGGCCTGAAGTCGGAGGGTGTTAAAATAATCCCAGAAACGGAGATTTTTCTGTCTCTCCTCAAAATGTCAGTGTTACCCCAAGAATGCCTTCAGAGTGAAATCACCAATTTCTGCCTAAAATGGCAAAGAACATGCAAAATATTTTGCATGAGAGAATCTGATTATCAGACTCATCTGCATCAGTCAGCCAGACGTATTCTTAGGATGAGCCTTGTACAGACAGATCATTCTGCAGAATGTCAAATACAGTAGAGGATGTTTAAGAAGCCCCTCCAAGTCTCAACTCCAATGGCAGCCAGATAGTCAAACTCCATATTCTCCTTAATTATTAAAATATTTTAAATTTATATTGTTCAGATGGTCAGGATAAGCAAGCAGGAAAGTTAAATTTCTTCAGTTCAAAGGAAATGGAAAAGCGTAATAACAAAAACCTAATACAAATACAAGTAATTTTAAATGGCATCTAAACTATAAATTTCCTCAGGTGCCAACAGAACACTTGGAATACACTACGTTTCTGGTATAATGTTCTGTTAGAAAGTCACATCTTTGTTGAAAGTAGAGGTAATATTAGTAGCCAGAATTTATTTCTGAATTTTTTTTTTCTAGTAATAGCCAACCTTATTAGCCAGTTTTGGAGGCTTATGTAATAAGAGTAATAAGAGTAATAAGGAAATGGTTAAGAGATTCTAAAGAAAATATCAGTTTTTATTATAACTTTCTTGTTAATCCTTAAACTTCAGAAATAAAACCTCGAGTATTTATTGGATTGGTTAATAGTCTTTATGTCTTTACTACCTGTACCTTGAAAAGATTTTCCCCCAGGTCTCTGCTTTCTTGAGGGAAGTGCTTTGTAGCAAACCACATCCACATTAGTCAGAACTTCAGGTGTACAATTTTGACACTTGTAACAATTTTAGGCTTGCAATTTGCACTACTGCATTCTTAATCTAGGTCTAAAATAAGTGCAGCATTGCTTTTAGGAAGTAAAAAAACTGATGGGCTGTGCCATGTATGGCAGCATTTGTTCAGCATTTGGTACAAACGGGAGAAAAAAGATACAGAATGCATGGATTGATTTTCAAATTACCTCAATATTTTGAAAACATTTTCACCTGCATGCTGAGAATGCTAAGAATGGCAAGGAAGGCAATTGTGCATTTGCACAGCCTCCACTGCATTCATTTATAAATTACCTCATCACTGACTGAAATTAACACTGATTCTTACAGGCAATTTCTCAATTTCCAATGCTAATTACATTTTTTTTACTTTTAAATTCTGTACCACCTGTTTTGGGCAAGACATCTTAGGCAGCGCGACCGCATTTAATCACAATTTTAATTAACCGCCCTGTAGATGTGAAAAAGAAGCAATTATAATGTAGATGAATGATGATTTTTCTGCATTAAATTGTTTTGTTTCCCTGGTATGTTGATTGTAACACAGCACACAAATACAGTAACTGTACAATTTTTTTCTATTGTAATTTAGTAATTGTTTTTGGAAAACCAGTTTGGGAATGAGTGACTTCATCTGTTTACAAATTGATTGATACTGTTCACTCGCTGATTGCTGCGGCGTATATTTTGGTATTGCACAGCCTAGCATAAAATATAATTAGAGATGCACAGGCTTTGCAGCACCATTTTGGAATCTGAAAATCAACTGTAACTGAAGTATGTTTTCCTTGAGCTTACTAGTATCAGTTGGGGCTGATGAAAAGATAATCAAAACAATGGGCTTTCCAATTCCACCACTAGTAGAAACCCTTGGTTTCAATCTGATAGTCTAATGTGCTAAGTTTATGAATTACTCTGTACTAGGCCTGGGAGCCGGGGGCTGGCAAGTCTAAAGCTTGCACAACTCACTCAGATCAGTATCACAAGTGAAGTAAGGAAACAATGATGAAAAATAAAGAGTTGCTGCTTTGGAAGAGGAAGGCTTGTTCCCGACACCCGGGCACAATGCACTGATGTGCTGTAGCTCTAGACTATCTCATCTCTATGCTGTGATACAATAAGATCGCATTCAAGCTCCTGGCTTGCAGATACAGATCATTAAAGCTGTACCTCACTGCAGATACATTCAGAGATCTTATGTATGTGAAGCAGAGCTTGTTTCTCACTCAGCTAGGAAAGGGGAAGGGGAAAAAAGAACAGCCACCAAGAATGGTTTATTTGGAGCCATATGGCAAGTAATAGCTGGAAGATCTACGCTTCCCTTTTCACATGAATTAGGAATTCCTTCAGGAATGCCCTATCCTAACATCACACCCCCTCCTGATCTCAGCAAAGTTCTCCTCAATTAATGCGCTTCATGAGTGTCACAGGGCTGGTGTCTGCCTCAAATCGTCCACTGGATAATCCTGCCATGAGTTCACCTGGATGCGCCCTGGGCTAGGCCATTTCTGCTAGCCTGGAAAAAAGGGGGAAAGGCCACGTAAGCAACTGTGGGTGTTCAAAGGAAATTGTGAGATTCACCTTGTCTTCTACTTTGCTTCTTTCTGCATTCCATTCTCTAAAAGATCCTAAACTGGGACGGTTCATTAAAAGGCAAGAAGTCATGTTAGTCTTAGCCATGAATTTGTTACAAAACATAGCTATAGGGTTATGGCTTCATTTGGAGCAAACTGAAGACAGAATGTTGTGAGTGGGCACGACAAAGCAGACACCGTTGAGATGGGGGTTGAAGTAGGAGGACTACTTGGGTTAACTTTGTGTTGCCTGTCTCCTTGATAAATACTTGCTGACAAAGTATTAATAGGAAACCTCAAACCAATGCCAAAGTTCATTCTGTATATTCACTAAAACTGTGTTAGTACAATATTAAAGAGTATATTCTTTTGTCAGGTTGGAGATTTACAGATCTAAATCTTGCTCACACTTCTGGGATTGGACATGAAAATCTCTCATGAAACCACAAAACTAGGCCACATAATGTCTTGCAGTCTTGGTTGCTAGCAGGTTTAAGACTTTTTCATTTATGCTATTATACAAAAACTCGCAATGAAAGTCTACTCTTGCCTAGCCACCTGTATCAGCTCCCTTTCTAGCTGTGAGAATTATTTGGTATAAATGAACCTGAAGTAAAACTACTACTGGAAAAAAAAAGGCAGTTCAATTCAGTTAGTAAAGCTCTCACTGCAAGAAAGGATGCTTAGGGGAGGTGGAAAATGTGTATGTGTTTACCCTGGAAATTCAATTTCAGATTTTTAGTGTAGTCTCACTGGTTGCTAACAGAAATACTTCCATGCTGCTGAATATTTTTCTCTCCTTTGCCACCTTCCTCACCTTTCTCATAACAGCTCTCAAGAAGATGCTGTTTTATGAATGGAAGTAAAAATAACCTTGAATATCACAAATTGTAGCCTCTTTACATAATCAAAAGAGAGTGTTCTGGCAATAGAATTAACATTTTCTTTTCATAAAATTGTCCCAGCAATAATGCTTGTTTGGGAATTTCTAAAAGTGGTAACATCTGTGCTCCTGCTGGGAAGAGATGTCATCCCACAGATCTTTCTACCAGCGGTTTGTCTTTGAGAGAAAATAAAGTACCTGATCCCAGGCCTTAGTCAGTCTTAGCTCCCAGAATCTTCACACTCTGACCCACTGTGCGTTCCTTCGAGCAGAGAGCTGCTTCCCTTGGCTACCTCCTCAATATAAACTTGCTAACTAATCTCTTAGCAAACACTTGAAGCAAACCTGAAGAGAGGAGAAAGAGGCAGAGGGAGAACAAAAACAACAACAAAAATAACTCCTCAAGCCCCAGCATAGATGAAACTCGAGACACATTCAATGGGACACCGGAATCTAAATTTAGTACCAAATTTTAGTTTTCTTTTGAAGAATCGGCTGCTGTCTGTGGAACAGGGAATCCTGCAACAATTACCTTATTTTTTATTTTTAAGTTTCAATCCTAACTCTTCTGCTGTCTCTTAAATGGGACTCACTTAAACATAACGGCCCTTGCTTTTTTATTTTTCTGTGTTTTTTCCCCACTATGGGTGGTGATGTGCCTACCCGCACACGTATTTGTAAACGATTTCTTTATAACGGAATATCTTTTTAACCACATGGCTCTTTAAAAGTCCACCCCGACTGTACTGTGTGTACACAAGGTAACTTTTACTGAGGAGGTGATGTGAGAACTCACTGCTGGAAAGGAAGAATGACTTTCAACCAACGATCAAAGAAAAATAAATCTTTTACCCTAATAAGACTTTTTAAGACTGGAATCCCATTTTTAAAGGGATAACTGCTAAGAGGCTACTGGCAATCTCTTTACTTCCAAAGCTGTGTTTTAATGTTAGCAACCTAAAAACGAGACCAGCAAGTGGACCCTTGGGTCTTCAAAGTTAAAGCTTTTAAAATAAAGTTGGTCTGTAGTATTTGAAGACATATTGTTCAGAATTCAAGTTTTAATATCTAGGAATAAACAGAGCATTAAATCAAGCAAAGCTGTGACAAGGCCAATATGCACATGGATGATGCCAGCAAGGCATCTCCAGCCCTTTGTTCACAGCTTAACAAAACTGTGCCGTCACACCACTTTAGTTCAACAGTGCCTGTCGAATGGGCATCAGCAGATCAGCCAATGCCTGTCATACGCAGAGCTAGAAGATGGTTTGAAAGCAAGGGCTTATTCGACCCCCAAGTCTAGTTGGAAAGTGAGGAGGATTTTAAATCATCTAGTAAAGACAGCCCTCCCCTCCAAAATTGGAAGATATGGGAAAGGATGACAAATATATACATTGAAGAGGAAAAACGTACACAGGCAAAGGAAGCACTTTTCCTATTTGTTTTCTTTGTAAAAGCAATTACACAAGTTTCACAATCACAGAATTTTTCTTAAAGTGACATTCCTGAGAGTAAAATAAAAGTTTATTGCCATCATTATTTTAAGATTCTGCCACGTTTTTTTGGCCATTAAGAATGGAATAAATGCTCTTTTGTTATCAGGATAGTGGGCATTCTTTGACAAAGAGCCATACAACCCCTGTTATTCAAAGGACTTTCCCTTCTAATAAAATTTTTTTTTTTTGTTACGGGACTGTTTTTGTGGACCGAAAGGCATTAACGTTTGCATTTACAGTATCTCCTGAGCTCTAGTCTCTGTTAACATCTAATCTGCTTCTGAAGGGAGCCCTGAGAAAACAAGTCCTGTAAAGAGAAGGACTGTGAACTTCCTTACACATTAACAATTAGGATAAAATCCCAAAAGGCCTTATTTTTTCTCCTATAACCCTGATCATGAGGTTTGGCTTTCAAGCTTTAATCAGAGCTGGGGAGGTGCTTCAGAACTTTCCTTCTATTTAATTAAGTGTGCCCACTCCTCGTCGGACATCCAATCAGATTAAAGGAGAGCACCGCCACCGCCGCCCAGCCCTACCCCCAGCAGGGCTGCTGAGCCCTCATGGTAAGAATTAGCTGGAGGTGTTCTGAATCTCCACCTTCCGACTCCTCCAGGATTCGCTTCGACTGAGATCTGCACATGTGGAGTTGAGATTTCCCTTCTACTAAAGTTGAAGAGCTCTTGCTCTCACCTTCTCCCCCTCTCTCTGTCTTTCACTCTGCTCCTGTCAGTTCGCTGCCTGCACTTTAGCTGTCTCTTTTCCAGTCTCTACCCTGTCAGTTTCTGGCCTGCCAATTTCAACTTGAAGCTTGACTGGGCTGATTTGATGCAAATACCTCCAGGGAAAACCCTGAAACTGATGAACAGTTATGTCAAGTCGATTTTGCACCATCGGGAAAAGGTAACCTCTGCGAGAAAAAAAAACAACAAGGTTAAAGAGACAAGGGCTTTTCACGTGTAATACCTCTGCTGCACATCTCGTTCACTGTTTACCATCCCTCAGAAATTGTAACTGTCAGAATTAGTCCTAATTGCAGATGTGAAAGCTGCCATTATAATAAAAACAGAGGCAGTGCAGGCATTAAATGTAGCAGCCTAATTTGTGAGACTACAGAAAAGGTAGAGTAAATGAATATTTCATTACTTTAATTACCAGGGACTACTCTTTTCTTGCTGTCTTATGATAAGTGTTGCTGTAACTAGCAACAGCAAACATCCACTAAAACATAAAGTGCAATAATCGTCCTGCTGTCAGGATCACCGCTTTAAAATACGAGCAGGGAAAAAATATAATGGTTTATCTATTTCTTAGAGATTGCAGACGTAGAAGATGGAAATTCATTTAATGTCAGGGGAAAAACACACACACACACAAAGGCACCAGTAAACAGGTTTTAGTCAGAGAATAATGGTTCCAAGAGAGAGAAGCAAAAAATCAGTTGACTATACGTTGGAAATGCTAGCCCTGAAAGAATGCTGGAAAGCGAAATGCAGGAGGTGATAGTGTTTGGAGTTTTTAGGGCAAAATTTTGTTTTGTGTGGCACAACATAATTTCTTGAACATTAGAAAATAAAATTCAAGTGACAGGGGAAGGACAAGAGGAAAGCAAGTGGTTTTCAAATGATTAAGCAAAGGTGGAAAAAGTTCAAGTTGGCAAAAGTTTAGACATTCAGGCCAGTTCCATTTTAAAAGACTAGATAAAGCTTGCCAGGAAAAGGTCTTTGCCTGCAGTTTCAGAGTACTGATTCATAAGATTTGGGGAGTATCAATAATTACTCACCATTGACACCTTGAAAATCCCCAGAGCCTCTCTGTAAATGTCAATTTCAGGTAAGGTTAGCCAAGAGAGGTGGGGAGGTGGTTGGATTGAGGGAGGTAGGAGGTGGGACTGGGAGTCGGGGGCGTGGTGGAAGGGGTTGCTGAGGCTGGTTGAAGCCAGCCTGTCTCTGCATTTATCACACTGTCCCAGAGGAGGTGTTTGTTCAACATAGCAGTTTGACAGCACAAAAACACTGTGGCCAGAAGCCCTATCAAAGAACCTACTGACACGTATCATTTGTGGTCTTGGTTTCACAGGGCAAGGCTACCTCACATTTTATCTTGCACAGGTCTGAAACTCCACACATTTCTAAGTATTCAGTGTAGTTTTAAACTCCCCCTGCCCCTTTTTTCATTTAAATATTGTAAACACTACTTTAAAATACCATCTTTAGTCAGGACTTCAGAATGTTGCTTTAAAAACCATAATAATTGGGGATCAATTTAGGATAATCTGTGTTCAGGTTGGTAATTTTGAAGGTAAACGGGGGAAAACAGTTTAAAAGCACAAAGCTAGCAATTTATCCTAAATAATACACTTAAAGCTTAGATTAATAGGTGCAAGTAAGTTTCATATGCATGAGGAACACTGTTTTTTTTTTCCTTACAAAAAAATCCCACTAAGCAAGAATCTACATTAGTGCTTCACCTTTACTACTATTGTTTAAATGTGTTTCATTCACGAGCTATTATGAAGGTAGTGAAAGTTAAAGAGGAAAAATATCAGAGTTGGAGTCTTAGGGTGCATTTGGGCATGTGGCTTGGGAATGTGTGCAAGTGTGGGCTGTATTTAGTTTTCACATTCCCATCAGCAGAGCAAGGGTGATGGGAAATCTTTAGAGGATACCCATTTTGCTTAGAGATTTTCCCCTCTTAATGGTCTATTTATTATGAAAACACAGCTTACTGAGTTCTTTATATATAAACCTCACCTCTCAAAACTGAGAAATCTCATGATGTGAAACACTTCCATTGATGTGCTTTGTGTCTAAAATAGAAACTTAGGTACTTCCAAGAATAGGCACATTGCAAAGTTTCTTTGATTACAGTTACCAGAGATATTAGACTCAAACATAAATACAATTTAAACTAAGAAAGAGTGAAGGCTATATACTACATTTATAGATCACTTGGGCACTGAATTTCTTGAAATTCACTCATCTGTTAGAGGGGGAGAGAGAGAGAGAGATCTCAGCTCTTATATAGCATGATATCTTAATCTGTTGATCTATTATCGATTGCTTCTTATTTTTGAGAGGGGTGGTTATTGCATTGTCAGTATGGCCTTTCTTTCCTAGAATTAATTATAAAAAGAAATATGAAAGAGTATATAAAGCACAAAAATCACTAAATTGTCATTGTAGCAACATAACTATTAATGAGGTGTCCACTATAGTTTTTTACGTAGAATATGTTTTGTTGTCTGGTCATGGTAAAAATCTAATGACAATTACCTATTTTCCAAAGAATACAACCATTTACCTCTATCACCTGTGATTATTTTAAATGTTTCCACTTTATCTTGATGATTTAAAAGTAACATACTTGTTCTTGTGATAAAGTCCACTAAACTGACCAGTTCTCTGTTTATTGTTTGCTTGAAATAGTATCTTCATTTAACTACGATGTAAAAATTTAACTCCAAAAGCCAAGTTCAGAATTAGATCTCTTCTAGTTTATAGTAGACTGTGTGTTGTTTTAAGTTGAAGTAACACAGAGTAACCAAGAAAAATGAAGAACAACTTAAAAATGGATTGTATCCAATAGAACATGCTGTTTAATCCCACAGATTATAGGAAAAGTCAGCAGGAATCTTGATTTTATTATAATGTAAAAAAAAGATAACAAATATGTTTACTAACATTTCTATATTGTCTTCTAATTTTAACAACTACTTCAAATCTCATCCCCTCCACTCTCAATAATAGACCCGACTTTGTAAATAACCATGAATCATTATAAAGATTACATTCCTCAATTGAAAAATGAAAGCAAAGCTCAATCAGATCCTTCTCAAAATGTTTGTTCCTCTTACAACCCTGATGTGTCCATGCTCTTTACTCTGTGGAAATCTGATTTTTTGAGAAGCCTGAATTAATTTCTAGCCAAGATTGCAGCATCCTCTGCAAATGTACATGGTTTTATTAGCTATCACACTCTCGGGTCACAAACATACAATATCTGATGAGACATTGATCATCTTCCTTCTCCTTTCTGTTTTCAGCTCTAACTTTCCTGTCAGAAGCCTGAAAAAATATGCACAGTTACTGTTGCTGAGGGGAGACAAAGTTTAACTTCTGGGTTGGCAATCGGAGAATAATTCATGAGCAGATTTCTAGCAAATGATATGATTTGCTAAATTTTTGGTCTTTGATTTATATTTATGTACTCCTGCTACTGCTAAGGTTTTGCCAACCTCAATTAGATCATGAATGAGATCATTTTAATTCAGCCCCCAAACTGTGACCTGACCATGGTCTGAAAGTGTTCAAAAAGTAATTTTAAGCCTCCCTTTGATTTGAAAAGGGATACTGCATGCTTGGTCGTTCATACAAATAACATAAAACTTAATTATTGGATGATCTGGCAGAGGACCTTCTTGCCAAACAACAGTCAATGCCAGCTACTGTAATGCTGGCACTGCCCGGGCACCCGCGCGCACAGCCCCCTTGTTCCGGGCATTTGTTCATTGTGTCTCAGGGCAAGATGCTTTCCAATAGGATTCATGGATCTGGGAGTCAGGGTGCAATGGGAAGGGTGTACCATATTTATAACTCCAGTTAAAAAATGCTGTCTCACCTAGAGGGAAGTAGATCTGCGCTGTCAAATCACCAGGAGGCTGTGACAAAGGGAGCTTGCAGCCTGACACACGGTGTAACAACATAGCAAACACCTTTAATTCTGTCATGTCTCATACCCTTTACTTTCTCACACATTTGTGGCTGCTCAAACGTTGACACCTACACTCTTTTTCGAAACTAAATATGGCAATCTTATTTAAGCCCAAATGCAACACCTGGAAAGTTATTCTTGTGCCCAGCAAAAAATAACCATCAACTCCTCCCTCTTATAAATGCCTCTCGCTTGCTCTGGAGTCTCAAGTTGGTAACGGCCGGCCCGCCTGAGGCCCTAGTTCTGAGGTTCACATGACCTCCCAAGCTCTGAAAGATAGGCAACATTTCCCCCTCGAAAAGATGCGATGGCTGAGATAATGTCACTGCCCAATTTGGCCTCTTTCACCTTTTCAAGTTGAAGCCCTTTTCCTCATCACAAACTTCTGGTGGCTTTTACAGTAAGAAGAGAGGCCCCAGCTGCTTCAGTCCCTCTAGCTACCATAGTCTAATATTTTAAAAGCTAGAAGTGAAAATAGCTTTTCTAAAGATATTTCCTGGAATTTTTAATGCGCAGTCTTGATTCCTTTCTTTTTTTTTTTCCCTTGCCAATTATAAACCACCATTTGGAGGGCTTATGAGCAATGTAAGTCCACCTCATCTAATTAAACCACATTGTTTTAAAAGCTTGAACAGTTTTCATGTCTACAAGACTTGTCTGAATAATAAAGTGCTGCAGCCAGAGTTCTGAGTGTCTTTGGAGAGCTTGGATTTTATCTCTGCGTGAAAAGGGCCAGGCACTCAAAGAGTTAAAGAGTGTTCCCGCATTGCTGGGTAGGTTAATATCACAGCTGCCTGGTAAAGCATTATCCTGGTACCTCACTTAACAAAAGCCTCCTTTTGCAAACAGACTCCCACTTTCCCCCCAAGTGTCCAAAGGTGTTTACTGAAGTAAATCTGCCTAAATCCTTCATTGCTTGGGTCATGGGGGTAGAAAGGAGGGGTGGAAGGTGTAGGAATAATCTCTTTTTGTAAAGTCCGTAAATCTTCTGGGAAAAAAAATCAAGAATCTGTGTCACATGCTCATATACAACTTCTAATATCTCCGTTAGCTTTGCTCTTATAAGTGAAATCTGTCACAAAGGCTATTGGAAAAGTCCCCCCCCCCGCCCCCCATTTCAAATTATTCCCTGCTCTTGGAAGCCACTGCGCCACCAAAGTTGTGTGTGTGTCTTGTATGCTTAATCTAATTGTTGAAGAAAAAAACCATTGGTATCATAAAAGTGGTTTCAGAGAGAAAAAAAAAAAAAGAAAAGAAAGGGCAGTTTAGCAGCAAGATAATGTAGCTGAAAAGTTGTCACGAGAGGCTTCTGCTCTTGCCGTGGTCACATTCCAACACCATTAACTGCATGTTACTTTTACATGTTGAAAATGGAGGCAAATAACACAGTAAAACCTGAGAGATACCTCTGCGAGGGCCTAAGTCGTTCTCAGTAAGAAGAAGCCCTTTAGGCATAAACTTTCTCTCGCAAGAGAAAGTGAATACCACTAACCCCTCCCTACAAATCTTGAAGCATCCAGTTTGAGATACAAAAAAGGCTGTCATCTCACAAATGTTAAACATACTAAAAAAATCTGAAAAAAAAAAAGTATGGAGAAGGTGTGAAAAACGTGGCACTTTACAGCCCTCAAAGCTTTTAAAAATAGAACAACTTTTCCCCCTAAAATTCTTTTCAGAGAATTTTTTTTCCCTTTTTGGCTCATTTGAGAGTTTCTTTCTTGGCTTTTTTCCCCTTTCATTTGAAAATATGAATTATCATAAGAAGTCAGGGGGAAAAATGGGAAAGTCTTTTCCAGTTTTCCTGAGGATTTATCAGTGTGCTCAGGCTGGGTGTGAGCACGGCTCCCCTTCTCTCTGGTACAGACACCCATCTCGAGAAGCAGACCAGGCGCTCCCAAGACTTCATCCCTCCCTCGTCCTGAGCAGTCTCCAGCTGCCCTCTCGCTCCCGCCCCCCCACCCCCACAATGCCTCTCACCTCCCCAGTTTAATGGTAAACAATGACAGTTATTAAAGCGAAATAACAGGCAGCACTCAAGAGCTGGAAGTCCACACACCTGACCCCAAGTTTAACAGGCTTCTCGGAGTAGAATTTGATCCTTCCCTGACACTTTTTACCTCAAGTGTTGAGCGGGTGGCCATGAATAGCACAGACATGCCATCTTGTAACACTATATGCACGTCAGGAGGGACCAGGCCTGGTTGAGCATCAGCTATATAAGGTTGGTAACCAGGGGAAGCCCAACAAACAGCCCCAAACACCTAAGTTATTTTACTCAGCCACTACCCTCTGCTTCTCTCTCTCTCTCTCTCTGTCTCTCTGTCTCTCTCTCTTTCTCTCTCTCTCTCTCTTTCTTTTCATCTTGGCTTTCTGTGGCAGAATGCAAATGGAGCCTGCCGGCGGTGAAAGGGCTGAATTGTGATTAAGAAGAAGAAGAGCTCCTTTCTTTGTTCTCCCCTCAGGGGATGTTTACTGGGAGAGACACAGCGGATCAGATATGAAAGGCATTCAGGTCAGCATTGATGTGAGCGAAAGTGAAATCATACCTAAGGCATTCAAAAGACCGCCGTGTCAGGGGTTCAGCTAACGGTGCAGCTACCGTGTGTGTCTTCCCGAAGAGGCAAAAATCTTTTCACAGACTGGCGATTTTTTTCTCTCTAATTTACTACAAAATTATGAAAGTTCCCCCTCCCCCCTGTTTACCTCCCACCAAATGACACAAAAGTTAGCGTTTTCTCTCTTCTGGGACCACACGTGATATCAGACTAACTTCTACTATTACCTAAAAGAACCAGCAAGGTGCCACCTGAGCTGCGAAACCTTTTATATTTTATTTATTTTTATAAAACAGGTGTATTCACGTGCATTACATATATGCATAATGTGCAGGGGAGAGCTGAATGAAGAGAAAAGACACACGCGTGGATGGGTTTTCCTCTCACCTCCCTCAGAGGAAACACACATGCACACATAGTGTAAAAACAGTACAGAACACCTTAAAACGAAATCCTTTATTTACTTTGTAACTACCAGTTACACTTTTCCTGAGAGCTTTCAGTCTGACATGACTGTCACCCAAGATAAAAAGTATTTGGCACATAGTTATTAAGGCAAAGGCATCCATAAAGTCTACTGATTATTATCGTCTTCCTTAAAAAAAAAAAAAGCCTGATGAAGAAATACTTGGATCTTACTTTTTAAAAGTTTACACTCCCCACGGCCTAAATAGTCATTCCATAGATTTTCCAAGTGGTAAGCTGATGCTGTTGGCATAAACAGAGCTACATAAATATATTCAAAATTCACAAATCACCACAAACGTACACTTAATGAGGAGATGCCTAAATGTTTTAAGCCTTAAAAATGAAAAGAAAATCACATTTCATCTTCTGTTTGCTAAAGAAAGAAAAGAAATAGAGAGAGGGGAAGAGGGCTGTATTTATTGGTTTTAAATCATCCTCCCCTCTGCTCTGAAATATTTTTTCCAACCTTCATCTTGGCTAAAAAGCGTATTTGGGCTTATGTTAACATCTGCTTTTGTGGTGACATTTAATTCTGTATATTTTCAACTAGTGTTTCTGCATCACAGATTTTCCTCCTTTATCTCTTTGCTCTAAAAAGACAACCAAAGAGCAATCAAAAAGGTGTCTGACTTGGCCATTCAGACAATTGCCCCCTTGTGGGAATGCGGGAATGAATGGTACAGTGGACACCCCAGCACCATTGACGTTATAAACATGTAAATGAAACACATTAGGGCAGACAATCAATTGTCTGTGAGCATTGCAAACCTGCACTCCCTCTCTCTGTGACAGGCACAAAATAGTGTCTACCTTGGGAAGCCACGGTGCTGGACAGGAAAAGGACAAAGAGTTCCCTTTCACACAGAAGAAAATGCACCTTTAAAAGCCTTGGAAGAATGCATACGACAAAAAGTGTTGTAGGGAAAAGAATCTCCCACATCTTGGAATAAACGCGGTACTGCTAGATAGCTAGGAATACCCTCCTTTCCTACTTTCAGAGTAGACGTGCATTTTTTTCCCTAGGAAATATTCTTTAAAACAGCAGTTGAGTCTTTGATAACCTCTTGGTATTTTCTTGACTTTGAACAAATTATGAGAGCATGAAAGAATCCAAAGCATATGACATAGCAGTTGAGCAGGGAACTTTAATCTTGGTTTTATTCTATTTGAAAACAAATGCTTAACGATGGGAATTTATCTTAATTTGGCAACAGAGAAACAACGTAAAGTTTAAAATCCTTAGCCCACCCTTAACCCTGCTGAGTGCCACTCCATGGATGCCAGCAGGCTAGTGGCTCTACTACAAAGGCATGTTCTACCCTAATTCTCTTAGTGTTTCCAAACCGAAATAAAATAAGTAGATCAGTCTAGATACTTCGCCCCCAGCCTTGTGTGTGTGTGCAGTGTGACAAAACTTGCAGGAGATCTCCTCAAACAGAAAAGGATGGAGACGGATGTCTTTGGAGCGCCCTTAGAACTGGTACCTGCCACATAAATTGCCTGTGTGTGCTTTGAGAGTCAGCAAAATAGGCCCCCTCTAAGCTCATCAACTTTCCGAAGGAAGCTACTTGCAAAAGATTTTCACGCTTGCAAAGATAACCAAGTCTGAACCTCTGTAATCCAAAGGAAACTTCCCTTTCACTCTTGTATTGTGGGGCTCTGACTCTCGGTACCCCATCCCCGCCTCACTTCTCAGGGAGGAGAGCTGGGAACCACATCCTTAAGGACTTGATTGTATTCCCCTTCCTTTTCACTTGAGCATCTTCGAAAAGGGAACCACTTCTTCATCCATTGCTTCTAAGCATCACCACCAGCACCTGCACTTCCTTTAAGGAAATGATCAGGAGTGAGGGTTCATTTTAAACAGATAACCATTTCTGCTCATCTGATTGCTTCTTTTCTAGGATCCAAAGCCCTGAAAACATCCAACTTGATCTCCTTTCTCTAACACTGGAAATCAGAGACCAAAGGTGTTTCTAAAAGGCTCCCTCACACATAGTTCCCAACCCTTTAACTGAAACTTTAGAGAAAAATCAACTTTTCTTTCCTTCTTCCACCCCCCCCCCCATTATGTTTTTCAAAAGACAACTTAATTCCTTTTTCTGAAGCAAGCAGTTTCCAGATTTGATTTGTGTTACGTGTGCACGCGCTCGCGATTTTTCAGAGGTTCGTGCCGGGAGGCAGTGGGCTGGAGAGGCAGGCCCCTCTTTTCAGGCTCCGCGGGAGGCAGGAGGGAAGCAGGAGCATCCCAGGAGCGGGAGCCTGAAACAGGCAAAAGCAACAAACTTTGCAAGTTACAAACGAGCTGCGCCGGTGGCAGGCAGCAGCCGGGTACCTCCGACTTCGATCGCTCAGTTTCTGACTCAAAGGCTGTGTGAAGAGAGTGGGGTATAAGCATGGGGATGAAAAAGGGGGGGCTGGGTTTTCCCCCTCCTCTCCAGCTTCAGTGAAAGTATTACAAAGTGAGTCAGGCGACTGGGAATCATCTGACTGCACTTTCTTGAAACCGACACACATTCTTGTCTTCGGGCAACTCACTTTTTGCCTCCTTTCCCCTCACCCCACTCCCCCTTTTTTCCAGCACATCTTATTTTCTGGGAAGCGACTGCATCCCTTTCCATGTGGGGGAAAGAAGACTGCCTGCTTGCTATGGGTTAACTTGCCTCTGACACTGTATTTGCCAGGCATCTTGCTAGCCTCAGAATTTTGAAGGTTGGATTTTAGATTCTTGTTTCTCTCATTGTACATTTATGTTCCTCGAACTGCTTCCTTCTCCTTAGCTTTTTAATAATTGTGTACATCATTGTCTTCTAGTCTACGTCCCTGACCAGCCTTTCAAATATACACACGCACACTGCTTCACACATTTTATCTCCTTATTGCCTGAGTCTATATATATCCACTGTTGACTTCATTAAAATTATATAAAGTGCCATTCTAGTTTCCTGGATGACCATCTCTCTTTTTTTTCCCAGCTTCTACTTCTATGATTATTATTGCCATTATTCCTTTCCAGGAATTTCTATATGATTTTGATAAGCATCATCATATTTAGTGCTATCAGCAAAGACACAAGCTCAAAAGTGACATCTTTTCCATGAATCCAGAAAAGAAGAAAAATCCACTCAGTTCAGATAAATCCTGGCAATTCTCAAAGGGAAAGGCATTGGATACATGCTTGATGAGAAAGAAAATGAAAGGGGGGGGGGGTGGAGGGAACTCTTCTACCTGCTTCGCAAAACCAGGACATTGCTCAATCAGATCAGATCCAAAGAAAAACACTGACAAGTAACCAATTCACAGCCTAGTTTTCCACATATAATTTGGTAAAAGAGAGAGGTAATAGTCAAAGTTAAAGAAGCTGCAAGCAATGAACAGGCTTGAGGTTAACTGTGCAGGATCTGGACTAATTGCCTTAAAATGTACAAATCAACTTTTCACTCCAGGGTGTGAGGACGCTTCTCCCAAGTTAGGGACAGGGCGGTGGGGGCATGGTTGCAGCGTCCACGGCAGCGCAGGTCTCTGGTTTTCCATTCCACCTGTGAAAGCTCCAGTGGGCCTCCCTCTCTGCCAGCCCCTCGTGTTCCCAGGAAGCCCAGAGCTCTCTATTTCCCCAGATCTGGCTCTGGCCTGACCTCACTGCACCGCCAGGCTGGTCATCAGCGGCAAAATCGGGAAGTGGGTGGGAGGGGGAAGGCAACTAGAAACACTCTAAATAGTCTTTCCTGCAAAAGAACACTTCTGGGAGCCTTACGACTGTTTAACATAAGGGGAAAAAAGTCTCCTTGACACAAAGCTTTTGTTACCCAGTTGATCAGCAACGTGCTTTAGATACTTGTAAGAGGGGGGATCAGCCCCACAACAGACATTGATCTTAGAAAATCAATAACCAACATTTAATAAAAAGAACGGAGGAAACACAAGAGAGGAGAAGGGAACATTAGGTGTAATTTTAGTGTCTACTAAATTACAGAGAGATGGGAAAGGGGAAGTCTCCTGTGGAAGGACCACCTTAAATAATGCCAGACACCAGAGAGAAGAAAAAATTAAATTAAAAGAGAGAGGGGAGGGAGAGAGACTTAGAAAGAGGTAGGCTGAACTGGATCTTGGGGAAGCAGCCCCGAATATATTATTGTACTTGTTTTTTTGTAATCCTAAGCCAAGCAAATAGATCAAAGGCAGCACAAAGGGAAAAGGCAGGAGAACGTAACGAACAGTTTCTGACTAAAATTCCTCTATCACTCCCCCATATGGCTCGACACCTCCACCACAACAAGCAAAAGACACACACATACTCACACACACACGCACACACACGAACAAAACCGAGAGAGCGAGAGAGAGCGAGAGAGAGAGAATGAGAGAGAGAGAGGCATCGTTTGTCTCTAATCAAAATTCTCTCGTCTTTGTGTTTTTCTCTCTCTAGCACCCCACACTGCGCCCCCAGCCGCCCCCTCCCGTGCAGTTCTGGGGTAGGCCAGGGGCGCGCACAATCGTCTTCTCTGGAGGAAAGTTGCTCCAAGTGGGCCCGGGCGGTCCCCGCGACTCGGGCTGCGGGAGACCGGGAGGCCGGGCCAGCGCCGGGTCCCTGCGCTCAGCTCAGGAGCGTCTACACGGCCGCGCTCCGGGTAATAGGGCTGAAGGCGAGGGGAGCGAGAAGTTTCCTTTCTGAGTCTAGGCTGCCTCTTGTTCGCCTGTTTGTTTTAGGGTTGTTGTGTTTTTTTTCTTTTTTAAACTCTGTGTCCTCCATCAGCCCCCCCCCCCCCCCCCCCCCGGGCACCGTCTCTCGTCCCCAGCCCTTTCCCCTCCCCCAGGCGGCTTCCGCGCTCTTGCCAATCACTTTTCCCTTTTATTCCCACGATTTTGTTTTGGAGAATACCTCGGGGGTCTCTCTCCCTCCCTCCCTCTCCTCGTCCCTACTCTCCCTCTCTCCAAGATGGACTGACTAAACTGTCACACACACCCCTTTAATCCCCCCCCCTCCGCCCCCCATGTGTGTCCACCTCGCAACCCCATCTTCCTCCTTCCTGACTCAGCCTGGATAACGGGCTCCTCATGACCATGTAGAAACTGCCCGGAAAAGTCTCGCTGCGCCCTGTGCCTCCGCCAGTCCCCGGGGTGGGGGCCAGAGCCCGCTGGGGAGCAGCCGTCCACCCCCGAGCCCGCACGGACCCCGCGCCGAGCCCGCACGGAGCCCCGCGGGGCCGGCCGCGTCCCTCCCACCCCCGGGGCCGGCGCGCCAGGGCCGAGCTGGCTGCCCGCGGACCGTTACTTGGCGCACGGAGAGGCGGCCGGGCGAGTCCGGCAAGAAACTTTGAGCCTCGCCGAGGCACAGCCCCGGGGGCTCCTCTCCCGCGCGCGCAGTCCCCCGGCCCCCCCCCGCCCCCGGCCCGGGACCCTGCCCGGCCCGGCTCCCGGGGCCCCCGCCCTGCCCCGGCCGCACGCTCCCGCAGCCCGGCCGGCGACCCTGCGGGCCCGGGGCGAGCGGCGCGGGCGGCGGGCGGAGGGCCGGCGGGAGCGGCGGGCCGGCGGCGCGGGGGCCCCGGCCCGAGCCCAGCGCTCCGAGCCCCCGGGCGCCCCGACGCCCACTCCGCCCGGCGCTTCCCCCCACTCCCCCCGGTGCAGCCGCGGCGCGCGCCGGGCTCCGGCGGTGGCCGCGGAGGGAGGCTCTGCCGCGAGCCCCGGGCGCCGCCGCCGCCGCCGCCTCGGTTCCTTTTCCCCTCTTCCCCGCCTTCTGCCTGGGTCTCGAGTCGCGGAGTGGCCCGGAAAAGTTTGGTTCGGGCCGCTTCTTACCGTTTTTCCTCCTGGGATTGGCTTGTTTGCGCCTCTTGCACCGGGGGCCATCCGCCATGATCGGCTGCTTCATTGATAAGAGCGGATCAGATGGCAGTTCGCATGGACTCGGCGCCCTGCTTCGGCAGCACGCAGGCTCGATCTAGCAACCAAACACAGCGACAATGTGGGCATCGCCCGCGCCCATTGAAACGCGCGCGGGCCGCCCAGGGGAGCCGGGCCAGGGCCCCGGCCAGCACCCATCCGCGCCCCCCAACGCCAAAGCGAAACTTCGGCGACCCCCTCGCGGCCCCCCACCCCCAGCCCCGGCCCCGAGGCGCTTTGTGTTTGTTACTGTTTGGTGTGTTGCACCCGCGAGGGGATCAGAGAGACAAGAATTACATCTTCAAAATGAGTCATAACTCCTGACCGTATGAGGGAATGCACACGGCGGTACCGTAGGCTGCTCGAGTCCAGGCGAGGCGGACCCTTTCCTCCGAAAAGTCCTCAGCCCGGCTCGGGAACTTGGGGTGAGCCGAGGCTCGCTTTCGCTCTCATCTTGTCTCCCCCCCACCCCATTCCCCAGAGGAAACAAACAAACAAACAAACAAGCCAACACCGCCAAACAGCCCCCGATGAAGCACACTCGGGCAAATTGATAATAGTAATTATGGGAAGCCCACTCGCCCGCGCCCCCTCCCCTCCCCTTTTGGAGTTTATCGAGGCACTTTCTCTTCCTCCCCCCACCCCTCCAAATTAAGATTCCCGGTTTCACGCCGCCACAAGAAATGTAATTATAAGCCTCTTTGGACACTGTCCCTTTCCCCTCCCCCCTCACTTTGACAATATTTACTTAAGTATTTGGCCCCCCCACCTCACTCACACCCATACTCCCCCACAATGGTCCCCTTAAATAGTTCCAGTAGAATTTTTTTTTTCTCCCCCTCAAGAAAGAAAGAGAAAGTCCAACAACACGGCAATACTTTTAAGCTCTACTAAATGATCGTATCCTCTCTGGCTTCGAAACTTTTGTACCTAAAAATTGAGAGAGGCGCTGCATTTTTTTTTTTTTTCCAGCTGAAACTGTCAAAACTTGGAGAGGGGGAACCTCGGAGGCAGGCAGAAGAGGAGAATCCAGAAACTCGGAGGAGGTTGGGAAGATGCTGTGCCTCGAGGATTAGTTTAAACAGGGGGCTATAAAAGATGTAACAGATGCAAACTGTAACACAAGGGCAATTAACCCTTTCTCTGCCTCGCAGCTCAGTCCTCACGCTCCGCACCTATTGTTTTCTGTGCTGGAAGCTTTGCGGAAAACCTGGAAAGTGAGTGTCAGTTTCCACATATTTGATTGGGGGGGGGGGGGTGGTCAGAGAGAAGGGGAAGTGGATGTTTTAGAAAGCGCCTTTAATTTAACCTAGGCAAAGAAGGAGACTTTTTCAATTTAAGTTTGACACATTTTGTCATTTCTTGGCTCACCTATTAATTTGAAATAGTTGGGGAAAATCCTGAAATAAAGAAATGGGCACACAAGTATCTGGGATGAAACAGCTGGCCCGTCTGTATTCACGCTGAAACTTACACACGATTGCATATAAATATATGTTTAATAAAGTAAGCTGCTAGTTTTATGAGCATGTGTGTGTGAGGGAGAGACAGGACATTTGTGCTGTAAACTTTATCTTTGCCTGTTATTTCTAACTCTGGAGTTAGTAATCTTGCCCTCATCATTATAGGGGGAACATGTAAAATATATAAGTAGGTGGAAGATAAACACATTCATGTTAGCTGGGATCATCACCATTCCTGGGAACTCCTGATATTTCTCTTGACTTTTCAATGCCAAAGTGTGGAAGGGATATGTGTGTATGTGCCTTCTGTTAAATTAATGCCTATATTACTTTGCCATTTAAAATAAAATTTCAGAAAGTTATCCTTAATTTAAAACCCTAATATCCTGACAGCAGTTTTCCTCCCAGCTGTAGTGACCCCCCCCCCCCCCCACTTTGGTAAACGACTCAAGCTCCATGAGGACTTTCACTTCTTTATTTATGATCACAGAAGCTGAGGTGTTACTTCACACACACACAAAGAATGAAATAAAGAAATGAAACTCGCTAAGCAGACAAAAACAGGCAACTTTCTGCTTAGAAAACAGCCTTCTCCAGTGGGAGACGATGGTCTGCCATGTCTATGAAAAAGACTTGCCCCTGAATTTTCTAGGTCTGTATCAATCAAGTTTTGTAATTATTAACAGGTATTTGCCAAGTTTTAATTGCTAAATATAATGAATTGGAATTAGATGCAAAAAATAGAGCAGACAGCTCTCCCCTTGATGAGTTTTTATTCCAGCCATGTAGTCCTCAATAAAACTTTTGCTAACCTAGGTAGCAAAAGGCACCTTTGGTTACCTGAGTGGGCAGGTATTGGGCAAATTATTGGGGGAGGGAAAAAAAAAAGGAGAGAAAATGAAGGCGAGGTAGCTAGAGTGCGAGAGAAAGCGAAGAAGCCACTCTTGGGAGAAGCTTGCCACAAAGGAGCAAAACCCACCTGAAATTCCTGCCCAAAGACACCCCTTCTCACTTCAGACTCACATTCCCACTCAAAAGGAGAAAATCAGAAAAGGAGGGTGGGGGACAAGCACACCAAAAAAGGATTAAAAAGAGAGAAAAGGGGGAAAAAAAAAACCTACCTGCGAAGTCTTGTTTGTAGTTTTGGCCAGAAATGGTGAGAAGAAAAAGCATGAAGAAGCCGCGAAGTGTGGGGGAGAAAAAGGTGGAAGCGAAGAAACAGCTCCCGGAGCAAACTGTACAAAACCTCGCCAAGAGTGTCGGGAGGCAGGACCGTTATTCCTGCGGAGCAGGTTAGAACTGATCTCTTTCGGCCACTCCAGGAAACACAAACCTGGGGACGGACTGACGTGTTACGCCTCTTCTAATGACATTTTTTTCTTTTTCTTTTCTGTAGGAGAGAGAGGAGAGACCCTGAAACACGCGCCACCTATCTTTGTGGGGAGGGATAATTGAAGCGCCCTGAGCGTGAGCATCATGTGAAAAACGTGATCGCCAAGTTTCTCTCTGGGAAAGGATCTGGGATAGATTATACCTTGAAGTCTCCGCAAACGCTTTAGTGGAAGAAATGAAATTCCACCTCCCTCCCTTCCTCTCTCCCTCCCTCTCGCCTCCTTCCCTCCCTCTCTTCTCCACGCCCTCCCCCCCACCCCCCACCCCCCCGTCAAGCCTTTGGCATCATTATCCTCATCACTAAATCCTACAGAGTACAGGGCGGAAAACGGTGCACACCATTCACAGAACTGGACAACTCCAAGGGGCGAAAGTTAAAGGGAAAGATCCCGGGTCCTCAAACCAGATCGCCTCTTCTTACAGAGATAGCTCTAATCACCAGATTTAAGATGCACATTAAGTTGTGTGGATTTCTCAGCACGGCCTCTCGAACTAAATTTTTTGCCCTTTCTCTCTCTCTCTTTTTTCTTTTTACATGCCAGAGCTAAAGGGGGAAAAATGCTGCTTGGGAACTGCATCTTAGGGCGTGGGTATTGAGGGGCGAGGGGGGAGGATGCAATGAATTCCTGGATTTGGTCCCAATACTAAAAAGTAGTTTGGTATTTTCAAAAAAAAAAAGGGGGTCTCTAAGTAAATTAACATAGAGCTCTGGGCTGACGGATCTTTGAATCTCTCTACAATCATACAGAGACCGCACTACAAAGTGAGGGAGTGAGTGTGTGTGGGGAGGCAGGAGGCAAAAGGAAAGCGAGAAAGGCCATGAGGAATTTAGCAGGGAAGGAAGAGCATGATATTAAACGGCATGGGGTCTAAGTTTTGGAGTATTTTTTTGATATTGCAATTAAAATAAAATTAAAAAGAAAAGACTCCACCTTTGCTCTGAAGGGATTGGTTATGCAAATATGGAAGGGATTTCCTGGAGAATACAGCTTTCTACTGTATGGTTAATTAAATAATCACTCAAAAGCTTCCAACGTGACGCTTCTGTCGTAATCCAATCAGGTTACATAGGTCCTAAACAAGAAAGATATTTTCCACATCTGGAAGTCAGCAATTTAGCAAGTACTGCACATTATTAACCAATTCAGAGCCCACTTCCCAGGGGAATTTTTTTTTTTGAAGTTTAAGTGTTCTTAACCAATGCTCTGCTGTTTTGTTAATCAAAAAGCTGGTTTACACTGCACATAATTGGAACTAATATAGAAGTAAATAAAGACAGCCAAATTTGAGGATGCTGAACACAGGCATTTATCGGAAAAGGAAGAAATCTCTTAGCCTCTGATGGTTCAGGCTCAATTTCTTAAAGAACCGACAGGCTTTTTTTTTTTCTTTCCCCTTCTTCTTCTTTTTTTTAATAGTGAAAGTGCTTGAGAACCTCAGAGCACAGATAAACTTCCATTGTTACTGCCTTTGGGCTCCATTGGAAAGGTGAAGGTGGAGGTGTGAAGAGGACCAAAGAGCTGACACCAGTTTTTCTGCTTTAATACTGTCAAATATTTACAGCTCACTCTTTTCACTCTGATGAAATCTGAAACAAATAATACCCTGATCCTACACTAGACTTTTACTTACATTAAGATAAACTGCTTGGAACTGTGTTTTGAATGTGTGCCTAAAGCAAGAGTTTGAATGCAAGAGTCTCTGGCAATTGCACTCAAAGGAGGGAAAAGCCACCACACGGGTTGCCACATCCACACTCCCAGAGGTGCTGTGTCTTTGTATTTTGTATGTTTATTTTTCTGGGGAGGAGGAAGAGCACTAGCCACCCAGCATGACCACAGCCAGCTCTTAAAGATGGAAGAAAGTAGATTTTCACATTTAGTTACAGACTCAACTCTGTCCTAACTTAAGCATTTATTACTATAAGAAAAGGTGGATAAATTAACCACCTCCCCATGCCTCCTCCTCATCCCAGATAAAGCACCTATAGAAACAGAACATTCAAGATTTTCTGTCTAAGACTTAATAAAAAAGTAAACATTTTCAACATGGATCAGACATTCTCAATTTTCTATCTTTCATTTCCTTTAATATGATATCCTAAATATATGGGTTGCTTATCAAGGTCCTCCTCTGAGAATTATTACTACTGTTAATATCATTTTCCCTCCTCCTCCCCCTTTTTCCTTTTTTTATGAAAAATTAATGAATTGGACTTCAGCTTTCTCTAGAAGTTTGCTTCCCAACCTCCTTTCTCCCGTTCCTGAGGAAGGAGTCCAAAGCTGGAGAGAGAACAGGCAGGACCCCACTTAAGGAGCCCACATAGCCTTTGGAGACCCCCCTCCCCTCCTCCCCCTCCCCTCTCCCCCCCTCCCCCGCAAAACCTCTGGTCAAAGATTCCAATGGAAGGGCTAACAAAACACTTGTTTTTATTATGTGTATCAAATGTCAGGCTACTTATGATCTGACTTAAAAAGAGAGAGAGGGAGAGAGAGTGAGAGAGAGAGAGAGAGAGAGAGAGAAACCCCTAAGTAGTTCCATTAAAAACACCTAATCATCTGATTACCCTGGACTCAGTAATTGTTCAAGTGGCAGAAGGCAACCCCTAACACTTAGCACTTGGAGTCCCGGAGTGCAAGTATTTGATTTGGGAAATCTTTCAGGTTCTCATCAAGGTGGGTATTTGGGTCCACGAGAAGGGTCCTCGAGAGGTGTGAGCGCGCGGCTAGGGTGCCCCCCGCCCCTGCCTGTCACGCTTCCCCGGCGTTGGGCAGGAAGAGTTCCCACCATCGCACAGGCGCTGGGGTCGGAGGAAGACGGAATATCAGTTTGACCGGAGCAGTCTCTCAATACCAGGGCCAGGTCGGTGACAATGGTGATCGTGGGATCGGCGAGATTCAGGAGCGCAAGACGCAGGAAAAGTCGAGAGAGGACTGGGGGATCCTTGCTCTCGGCTCCTCGCCCAGCAAAGCAAGTCCTGCACATGAATCGTTCTTTCCCCGTCTGTGCTCTCCATTAATAATCCACTTCGAGATTACCGCAGGAGAAGGGGATTAAAAGCACAGATTCACACAAATGTGAAATAATATTGCAAACGACCGTGGAGGGGAAAAATAATTCTTGAGGGTTTCCTTGGTAAAACAAACTGCCCCCCTCAGGAGTCCCTCCACCCAGGCAGGGTGAGAAGGATGCACTTTTGTTTTCAAATTCCCTCCAGCCAGGACCTGGTGCCTGTCCCCCCATTCACCTTTTAGTCTGTCAATGTCCTCAACTTTCCCAGCCGCTCCCCACCAGCCCCCTCCCACCTCCTGCTCCGTAGCCTGCCCAGATGCCCGAAGAGATACAATGTTTCTGCCCTTGAACACGCAAGGCTGTAGAAGGAATTCGAATTTGGCCACAGCTAATGATTTTCTTTAGCAATTTCTGTTTATTTTGTACCATGTGGAGAAAATAAAAAAGGAGCCTATTCTAGTTTTGAAACGGAATTGATCTTCCCGAGGAGTTGTTTCGACCCTGTGTCGGTACGCAGGAGGTGGGCAACTACTTTTAGAGATGCAAGCAAAGGGTGATAAGGGGGTCCCCAGGATTGGGTGTGTGTCTGTGAGTGTGTGCGTGTGCGTGTGTGTGTGTGTGTGTGTGGGGGGGCAGCAGGAGTCCAAGCCAAGCCAAAAGGTTTCTCACGTGCAAACTCGCAATCTAATCCTTTGGGAGTTGCGCCTAGGCTACGAGGGGCAAGTCTAGTTAAAAAAAAAAAATCAGGAGCATCTCTTGGAGAAGCCCTTTCCAACAAAATCAAAGCAGGACCCGAGAACCACAGACCGTCCCTAACATCCCCGCTGCGAGGCCCGCGGGCTGTGGAATCTCGCACGTCACCTGGACCCAGCAGGGAGGGCCGCTGAGAGAGGTTTATTTTATTTTATTTTATTTGAAGTAAAGGCTGAATCTCGGCTTCAGGGCTTTTGCCACCGTCTCCACGGACAGGAACCAGCAAACTTCAGGAGCCAAACGAGCGTCTTAATTTATTGATGCAAAGCAGGTCTGCTGGTTGCCCCCGATTCTCGGCGCGCTCCTGGCTCCCCCCACCCCCACCCGCTCCCAGTTTCGGTCCCTCCTTTTGATCTCCAGGAAAGGCCCGGGTGCACAGGCGGGGAAGCACGTGTGTGTGTGTCGGAGGGGGGGGGGGCGGCCCCTCCTGCCTGCCGGGGAACCCCGCGACCCCCGCCCAGACGCTGGGTCAGCTGACCCGGCTCGCCCGCGCGCTCCCCGCCCGCTGCCCCGTTTCCGGTCCCCGGGGTCCGCGAGCCGCGCTCGGAGGCCGAGCGGCCGCGGCCGGGAGGTGATGCTGGGGGCTGATTACCATGAGAAAGGCTGTGCCTGGAAAAGCGTCTTCCACGCGACTGTCAGTCTCACTGAGGGGGAACGGAAAGGGGCGCTGGAGGAGTCACCAGCAAAGTTGGAGTTTGTTGGATGCGACGCAGGCCCGAGGAGGTGGCTTTCGCCTCAACTTGGAAGTCCGGGGCGTTGAGTGTGAGGACGCCAGCAGCCTCGCCAGGGAATTGAAAATTGAAAATCACCCTTCCTCTCTGCTTCCCTCTTGCCCTCCTTCCAGCCCTCCCTGCCCTTTATCCTTATTTTCTTGACATTCTTTCCCAATTGTATTTCCTCCATTCGTCTTTCTATCCGATCGCTCCCTTTCGCAATCTCTGGTTTTCTTTCTTAACATCCCATCTTCTCCCTCGCCCTGATTCTTTACCTGTCTTCTCGATGTGTCCAGATTTACCATTTTGTTTTGAAAACACAGTATTTAAGATGTGATTAATCTACCAGCAGGAAGTCAGAGACATCCTGACTAAAATAGGTCCCTGGATCATATGAGACTGCAGTTCACCAGGTGTCAGTGAAAAGTAAAAAGTAAACTAAATAAAAGCAAAACAATATTTCAGTAATCAGAATGGCTTATTACTCTTTATTATCACATCAGCTCAGAAAAACAATCTTTTTATTTTTTAAATATGTGATCTTTCAGGAAGAAAGTAATACTTTGCATAAGGAAGTTCTTCAGCATTAAGGCAGTGTGAAAATTTTTCTCAATTATAGTGATATTTTAATGCTTAAGAGACTTGAGATTACAAGATAATTTTAAGAAACTTAAACTGTGCTTTTTCTTTTAATGACTGGTTGGAAAAGTACCCTCCCCCCATTGATCAATTCAGAGAGAAACAGCCAGCCATGTAATTTGCGCATTGCCAAACAAATTCATAAATTGAGTTGTTGGGTTGTTACCTTGGCTAGGTTGCTATCCTTTACCTAGCAGGTGAGTAAATGTGGGGTGCATTTGTCATGAATGTGGCTATGCTTTCTGTTTTCCATATCTTTTTTGTCTTTTCTTCACTTCGGGCACATTTATTGTTGTCATCAACATACAGTTTGCACTAGTTCACAATTCGTTTATTTTGTTGAATTTTAAAACTTGTTAGAAGTCAACTGAACATGTATATAGAGTCCATTTTAGGCCAAGCAAAATAAAGATGCATGAGAAAATGCCTTTTATGCTTCATAACTATTAACTGACATTTTATGATGAATAATTAATCATTTGAATAATTTTGGTATCTCTGATCTGAACACATATTTGCATATCTAATGCTTGGTTTAAAATGTATGTGTGTTTTTGAAAAATTCATTCTCTCCGGACAAAGAAACAAAGTAACATTTTAATGGAAAGAATTTCTTCTGCACTTGTAAAAGTTTATTTATTGAGCTGTAATATTCTTTGTAGATATATGTAAAACTTCACTTGTAAACCGTCTATGTAGCATGCACATAGAAATATGTGGCAGAACTGCAATTATTTAGGAAAAACAATACCTTAAGTAAAATCAAATCACTCCTCTCCCCAAGTCTAGAGATGTGCCCTAATTATGCACCGTATCTTCTCTTTGGAATTTGGTCACTGAACTTTTTGGCTATTTATAAAGTCAAAAAGTAGAAAATTGAGGGTATTGACAAAGAATTCAGGCCTGGTATTTAGGATAAGTTTTCACATTTTATGTAATAATATATGAGTGGATTTCAAGTTATTTGAAAGTGATTAAACAAGTATCTCTGCTATTTGTATACTACAATGCTTGCTGAAGTCCCAAGCATCTGGTTTAATACTAGCCCAGCAGATCATAGGCAGTTTACTCTAAGCCTGTTTCTTATCTACAACATTGATACACTAATAGTTTCTCTTCCTTAGGGTTTTATTGAGAATTAAATGAAGTAATGAACAAAATCTCACTAAGTTGTAACTTTCTTCTTCTTATTATTATAAAAAGTTCATAAAATAACATGGAACATTCAGATTAAGGACAGTATTGATTTTGACAATTAAAAAAACACTGTTTGCCTTTTAATATCACTCATAGTTTTTATACTGAAATATGAGTTTTGTTTCACTAAGTGAAGAAATAAAATGGAAAGCATCCTAGAGTTTGTGAGTAGTTTATGATTCTTTGAACTGTTATAGGATGCACAGCCATAGAAGTGAAAATAAATACAGTATTTCTTTATTCTGTTAGTTCAGCAGTTAATTTATTGTATTCAATATGGTCAAAATTGGGATATAAATACCAGACTTCTTTTGAAAAGAAATGTAATCCAAATGTATGAACTAGAAGTTTCTCATGTTCTTTAGTAACAGATTGTGTTTGAGCATAAGGGTTAAATGTGCAAAAGCTCAGAAGCGGTCTTGAGTAAGACTTGCAAAAAAAAAAAAAGACTTGTAAAAAATTTGAGTAAGACAAATTTGGAGGCCAGGAATTTGGCTGTCAGTACTATTTGATGTAAGACCATTCATAATGAACTGAGCATTCCCTTTTGGAATTATAGTTATCCTGGGGTTTGTACTAATTTCAAGTACCTATAGTAGTGGGAGAGAAACAGTGCATTAAATGGAAAATGAAATCCCCTGGTCTCTTAAATGTCCACAAGTACAGATTTTCTTTATGATGCAAACGCTGAAAAATCAATGCATGTGCTCAGGAAAAACAACAAACTATTGCGCTATTTAATCCCAAAGCTGATGGCTTTGTTTTTTTCCCTTAAAACTCCTCAAAACACTTTGGATTGTAGTTCTTGAAGAGTCCCTTAAATCTTTCTTTTCTCAAAGAATCCATTCCTTGCTCCTTGCAGGTCAAAGCTACCAAAAAGGCCATTTGGACATCTGTTTAAGGGCTTGGGAGTGTATATGTGTATGTATTTTCCTTTTTAGAGGAGAGTGGGACCAGAAATGGTTTGTACCTACAAATTGTCTAGTGAACTGGAAATACTCCTTGCTGCTTAGTGATCTTCTTTGTCATTCTTTATTCTGGTAAAAGGATAAAATTATAAAGTTTATACACTACTTAGTTCTAATTTTGCATTATTTTATGTGTGATTTTTTTCAGGTACTTAAATATAGAAACCTTACTCAGAAATTATCATCTTTTCGATGGTACTCATAACTCTGAATAAAAATAGCTAAGAAAAGACTGCTTCTACCAGCCTGATATAATGTTAAATCCATTCACATATCATTTGACTTTGATAGCAGATCAGAAGGCGTTACAACTGGTCCCATTTTATTAGATGAGAAAAGTGTGACCTAAGAGAGAATCAATGACTTTCCCTAGAATGTAAGATCTGGTTCTTCATGGGCCTCTGAATCTGCCAGGTCTACACCCCTGGTCGATACCATGTCCATGTGGCAGTTAACACCATCCCACCATTCACAGGCATCCTCGTGAACCACTTGAGCCCAGCCACTTTGCATACTATAATACAACCCACTTCCAGTCCTCCTGGATGCTGCGTTTGGTACTTGTTTTACCAAGTATGGACTATTTTGCCTTTGGATCTAATACTTAAGTTCATTTTTCCAGTTACTATACTGGCTCAGGTCCTTGAATGCTTTCTCTGACTTTGTAGCCTCTGGTTTCTCAGATAAAGTGCATTTCCTGGTTCAATCTCTTCTCCGGAGAAGACCCCCAACTTGGAGAACGCCTCCCTGGGCAGGTTCTTGCTAGTTCACTAGCCCAACCACCAGGGAAATTTATTGGTAAAGGAGACATCATGATCATACCTAGGAATAATTCCTTATACAATTTATTTTTATTCTATAAAATATATTGTATAAGAAATAGTTTTTATTTCTTATATAATTTATTTTAGCATGTCTCGTCTGGAACCTAGGCATCAGCATATTTTACAGTAAATTATTTATATTTTCCTCAATCATAGCATATTATAATGGAAAAGACATAAGTTTGGAACTAGATGAACTGGGTTTGACTATCTGCCATGGGAGTACTAATTGTGTACTGAGGACAAGTTATTTAACCTGTGAACCTCATTTTAAAAATGAGCAAAAGAGTACTTAGATTTCAGTTGGTTGTGGTGAAAAAAGTTAGATTGTATGTGTGAATTATCTGTTACAGGGTAGATGTTCTGATAAATAGTAATTCCCTCCCATGAAGTTAATATATATGAAGTTAAACTATAGAAAACCAGAGTGGATGCAGCATTCTTTCTCTGTGATTTTAATTCAATTTAATTAAAAAACAATTTTATTTAGTTTATCATTATTTTATTAGAAATTCTCTAAACAGTCCTGCATTGTACAGAAAACGTTTACAAAGTTGGAAAAGTAATAAGCTCATAGAATTTCTTAACTGGCACTAGAAAAAGGGGGTGTTCAGAATAATAAGCATCATGATATTCACAGATGAGATAAATAACTGTACATTAAATTTTGTTATATATTTCATACTTCCATTGGAAATTGTAAGAAGAAAATATTTTTTCCAGATAATTCCTCCTATTTGGCCTGCGACAAGAAAAAGTACTCTTGCAGTCAGCTAAGTGTGGTCTAGAAGTGTCAATAATAATATTTATTCAAGGTAAAAAGAACAGGGTCTCAGGACCATCCACAGCTCTTTCCCTGCTCTTGCCAAAACTTCAGAGGCTCGCAGGAGTGGTGGGGGTGGGGCAGAAGGGATGGAATAGAACTGAGAAACTTTGCTTGCATTGTCTTCTTCCTACTCACCAGTTGAGGGCTGAAACATCTGCTTTAAAAAAAAAGTTTTAAGAGTATGTATACAGCGCGGACATTGCGAAATTCCCGCCTGCGAATTTGGGAGTAGGGTTGTGTCAGCAGGCCCTGGCATGCTCTACTGTGTATGTGACTTTTCTACCCCATGCCCTAGAAAGGAGGGTGTCAGGGGAGGAACGGGCAGTGGCCACAGGGATCATATTGTTCCAATGGTTCTGCTACAGTGCAATCCGGGCTTCTTTCTCTCTCTCTGGAACTAACTTTGCTACACACGCAAAAAATCTGCTCCTGTTAGGTTTTTCCTTGGTCATTGTGGAACCATAAGTATGGCTCCTGTGGCAAAGGGGCAGTTTTTCTGGGTTGAGGGAAGCTGGCTCACCTATTGTTCTTGGCACACAGCTAGCACCCTCTAGACAAGAGGGACAGAGTGAAGCTGAAAGTTCACAGAAAACACTTGGCCTTTAAAACAAGAGGGAAAAAATAGAATCCTGTTCTTTTAAACCTTGATTCTGTGAAGTATTTGGAACTTCGGTTTAGAGAAATCAGCTTGGTCCTGAGATACCTTGTTACCTACTATCATTCAGCATGTATGTGAGATATTGAGAAACTATTTACAATAGTTTTCCCAAAACCACTCTGGAAAGATGATCTATACTGAAGTTTTGCTTCTATTAGGGAGGATTCCTGTGTGGTTTAAGAAAACAGATTGTGAGGGGTTAGGTGAAGTGTGCTCATGAATGTCAACTGAACTCATATCAGACTTAGAATTTTGGGCAAAGTAACTCTTTTATGACATCGAAATACATCACAATCACTTGGAAAATTTTCAATCCATGTCTTATTTAGGATCTCCAAATATTAATTTATATGACAAAGGAAGGTGATCTGTCACTGTTCATCTATCACAACCATCTGGGACTGGGCCTATTATTTTAGTAAACAGTTGTTGCTGTTTGTAGAACTGTCATTTAAGAAACTTTAAAAGTATAAAATGATCTCCTATTTCAAACCTGTAACAGTCTCAGATAAGAATGAGGCTAGATGAGAGAGGATGGTAAGCAGGGACCATGGACACTTAGATCCACATACCACTTTTTTTGCTGAGTTATGTACCTAATTACATTATTTAGCACAAACTCGTTTATTCTTCTGCGTCAATATTACTCATGGCCTTAAAGATGAAGGAGCAAGGGCAGAATCGTGGGAATATATTTGTCTGGCTCTATAAATGGCTCTGATGACTCTTTTCATGGTTTGTTTTTTTAGGAAAATACATCAAAATTTAATAAGGGGCTTTCCCTGAAGAAGGAAACAAATACGGAGAAAATGGGGCAGACAAATAAAGATACGGTTTGCTTACAATGGCAAGAATGAAGTTATAATTTAGGTTAAATGTGTCCCCCGCCCCCAGCACCACACAATAGCTAATAAAAGGAAATGGAGAAGGTGGGGAGTTTTGTTTTGTGTCTCCTTGGTTAAGCAAATGGACAGGCTCTACCAGTCAATGGGCTGGATAACTTTTTTTTGCCCACATCTTCATGTTGGTTTAGTGGAGCAAGTGGTTGCCCACAGGTGTTGGGGGGGGGGGAGAAGATGGGCAAGTTTGATCCCTGTTATAACACTTTCTAAATGCCCTCTCCTCTCTCTTCTTGCCTCTTGCCTCTTGCTTCTGACTCTGATGCTTGAAGACTTTGCCTATTCTTACTTTTATTTTGAAGCTCTCTCTTTAGAGGAAAAACTAATTTTCAAAACTATGCCTGTATAGACACCAGACACAAAGTACTGTATATTGTTTGTCTCCATTTAAGTAAATTGTAAATATAAATACATTTATAAGAGATGGAATTGGGTTAACAATATGTATGGCAGGGGATGGAGAAATTGAAAGGCAACTGCTAAGTGGTGGGAGGTCTCTTTTTGGAGTAATGAAAATGCCCTAATATTGATAGCAGTGATGAATGCATAACTCTGTGATTATACCAAAACCCATTGAATGTACATTTTGGATAGTTTGTATGGTACATGAATATATCTCAATAAAATAGCTTGAAAAACGATGTCCATAGTCTTTAACAGGTTTTGCTTTTTAAATAGTAAGATATGACCCTAGGATTTGAAATTTCCACTGTGTCACAGAAAATTGCTTGGAGATAACAGAACATTTACCTGAAATACACTGAGGAAAGACAGCTCAATACTACTGCCATCGTCCAGTGCCTAGCACAGTGATTGATGCATGAGAGGTGCTGAGTAAATATCTGTTGCATGTGTCCATGCATGTATGTTGTCTAAAAACAGTCAGATGAGACAAGAGATACCCCTTGTTTTACATGGCAAATAAGAGTTAAAACTTATTAGTGCAGGTGAAAAAGTCACCTGTGGGCACAAACAAGATTCTGATATTATTTTTGCATTTGGAGTACACTATTTTATTTCCAAAATGAAATACCTAAATCATTTACAAAGCAATAGAAATATAACAGCCCCTCAGTAGCTCACTTGCAAAGGAAATTTTCAATACAAATAAAGTCATACATATTTATACTAGGCAATTCAAAATAACTTCTTCACATAAGCACTGCTACATTCAAATAAAATCTTGCCAACACTTCTGAGTACTTGGCTTTAAGAAAAAAATGCTCCCTGTAGCGTCCGAACTATTTAAAAATCTTGCCAATTTCTTCAACATACATCAGTTATCTCTCTTCAAATCACTGACAAAATTTAAAAACTGCTTCATCAGAACAACTGTTACCCTTTCTTATACTCTTGTTAGAACCTGATCTTCTAAAAAGGACCATATTTACAGCTTCTTTTGAAAATTTGAAACCATTTGGCTGATGTTTTTGCTACAGTTTCTTTTCTTGATTTAATTTCCAGGGACATTTGCATGAAAACAGGAGAACAGGGACATGAGATTCTTGTGTCTTGTGAGTTTATCTGTTTCTGATGCTTATTCTCCACCTGAGATCAGTACCTATTTTATTACAATTGGGAGATCAGGAGATATATTGAAATGATGAAAAGAAGTTGTTAGAGGTGAAATAAAGTTCAGAAATTGGGAGTCAAGAGGCTAAGGGATTGATGGATGAAATGATAATGAGTTTTCTTCTAGGTTACTTATTTTTGACCAGTCCAGATTGTCAGCATTTATTCTGAAAAGATTAGAAACAAGGGAACCTATGCAGAACCAGTGGGTCCATGCCTCTCTAAGAAAACAGTGCCCTAGGAGTTACTACTCTTATGACTCAACAGTCATCGGAGAAAGCAATGAATGAGCAAAGAATAATTCTGTATGAAACTCTAGAGATGACCACTGAAAGTGGGCAAGAAAAGAAAGTAAACTGAAACTCTGATCACTTTGCAAAACTTGCTATTTTTCACAGTGTGAACTAAAGAAGACTATCTGGATAAAGACTGGACAGCTTCACCTGGAGTTTCTGGGGGTATGTAGAAATTGACCTATTTAAGCTGTAATCATAATCTTCTTCAAACTTTCCACTTTTCCCCATACTGTTTGAATTGAACACGGATGCCATGGTACACTTAATTTCATCACTGAATAAAAGAACTCCAAGAATATGCATGTTTTAGTGACAGTGCATTTAGCAACAGGAAGGTGACGATATTCTCAAGCTCCCTATCACTAGGAGACCCCAAAGTTGGAAATGTCTTTTTGAATAAGTCACATTAATTTAGACATCTTACTTGCAAAACAATTAAACAAAAAATATCTTTCATGTACAAAGCGTTTTCATATTTCAAGATTTTCTCCCATGCATTATCTCACTTGGTCCTTACAATAAATTTCTAGGGTTGGCAGATATTGTTATGACCAGTTTGGAAAAGAAAAGAACTGAAGATTTTGAGGGAGTAAGTCAAAATAATCAAACCATTTGGAACCCAAAGTTTGTTTTCAATATGAATACACCTTTGTGAGACTGGTAAAGGGCAAATGTTATTATTCTTTTGAGACAGAAGAGAAAGTAGGGTGGTGAAAGGACTGGCTCAGAGTCACATGGGGCCATCATCAAAGCAGAAATTGAACTCCAAATACTGTGACTCAGTATAGTCCTGATACAGCTCCTTGTGCAGAGAATGCAGAGGAATCTATGTGTAAAAGGAAGCCTTGGTTTTAGGAGAGCAACCCTTTTCATAACTGGTTTGTCACTTGATTTTGGTGCACAGTGGAAACCAAATCATAAATACAGTTCTTCAAGAGACAATAGTGAATTGTTTGGGAGTGAAATTGGAAAATTAACTGGGTTTACTTGGCATGGGAAAGTAGAAGCTGAACATTTAAAAACCAGTTTGCTACTTTTGCCATAAATTAGTAAAATTCATAGTTTAAGTAAATGTAATGAAGATATTTAAATATTTCCCAGAATTTTTTCCTGATAAATGTAAGTCCTAACAAAATGTGTATTTTAAAATAGTTCTGTTGAATGAAAAGCTACTTCCAGTGAAAAGCTGCCTTTTTCTTCTCTTTAATCAGTGTTTTAGAAAATAAATTTAGCAAAAAACACTTTGAAAGGGAGAAATTTCATGGAAGTCAAATGGTACATAAAAACTTATTATTTAATGTGTTTGTACTTTATCACCATCTTGAGAGGCCACTGATGCAATATAAATTATATATATATATGAAGCAACAATTGAATACAAAGATACATATAACCTACTTCCTCCCTACCCCAGAAATTGGTTTAGCAGTTTTTCAAAATGTGCTTCTATTCATAAATATTTTAAAGTTAATGTAAATGTACTGGCTAATGCATCAGCATTATCAATTAATAAATTTGAATATGTGATGAGGCACTTCATTTCCCAAGCTAATGGATTACTTAATTGACAATTGCACATATGTATTATATAGTTATTCATTCAGCAAGTGCTTTTAAAATCCCTACTATGTGCTGGGCACTTTGCTAGGAATAAGGATATTGGAATGATCAAGGCAGACCTGGTCCACATAGGTTGGCAGGGAAGACCGACTGTGATGAATGCTATTTGAAGTATAGAAGGCAGGCCCATCTATTCAAATGAAGGCAAGGGTAGATCTTCCTAATGCGTAGAATGTCAGGTCCTTGAGACTCCTCAGCCACCACTGAAATTAGTTTAAATCACCTATGACCCATTATAACCCCTCCAGGCTGGGCTTCAGAGCAGGCGGGAAGAGAGAGGGTATAAAGTCTGTGACCAGAGTTCCAGGGAGGGAGGCCAGCATTCCAGTGGTAATATCTAAAGGGCTTCGGTGAACAAAGCTCTCAAGAGTCTGACCCCAGTAGCCGAGGGTTCATGCTGGTGGGTGGTAGCCCTTCTTGCCGAGCATGAGGTGGTGTCTCCTATTTTCTAGGGGTACTGCTTTGGTTGTAACAGGACCCCAGTCAGTTGCTGGGTCTCACAAGCAGGTCCTAGCCCCTGACAGGAAGAGCTTGGCAAGCACTAGTCTGATTATCAGGCTCCAGAAGAGGAGCAGAGTGAAAAACGGGCACCACAGCAGGTACAATGAATATATGAGGAGGGGGTTGGAGTGGAGGCTGCTCCTTAGGGGGCTTTAGGGCTGCCCTAGACCTGAGTCAGCCTCAGTGCAGCTGTCCCTGCCTTCTCCCCTCAACCCTTCTCTTTATCATGATTTGTTTAGATCCCTATAATATCTGTTATGCCCCATAGATCAGGCTTATGTTTGCAACAAGCACCAGTGATACCTTTTGAATGCAGATTTGGCTTTTGTTGAGAGAATATTATTTTCAGTAAGACTTCATGGACCGAGTGGAGATGTCAGCTCATTAGATTGTGGGTGAGGCTTGGGTCTTTGCTGTAAAGGAGCTGACGCTTGAACTTAAACATACACCTTCAATATTTTCATTCACTCACTGACACTAATGTTTTTTTTTTAACTTAAAACAAAAAGAGGTTTGTAACAAAACTCTAAAGAAGTCTTTAGTTGGTGAATATATGGTTTCCCCTTTAAGCATACTTATTCTTTAGTTGAGATAAGTAGGTAACATGCATGCATATGTTATTACCATCTGATAAATAGAGTCTTAGAAATTAACCCAATGGACACAAACTAATTTGCATGTTTGGGCTCAATTTTAATTTTGAAAAAACACATTATAAAGCAGAAGTTAATTTTCTGTGCAAATGTAGTTTATTCTTATAACTTTGTGTCCGGATGTATTTAAAAAGGACTGAGTCAGGCAGCACATGCTTTGATCCTGGTACTTACTGCTTGGGCAAATGATTTTGGCCAAATCATGTAACTTCTTTGGGCCTCAGTTTCTACCTCTATTAAAAATTAGATAATAGCACCAACATAACAGGATTGTGATTTGGAGTTAATGAGTCTGGGAGATCCAAAGGTTTGTTGATTGTAAAGTACTCATGCAGGTGTTTGGGATTTATATTCAGATGCAGGCTATGCCCACATTGTATAAATTAAAATGTGAAGGCTTTCAAAAACTCAACCAGTTCCTGAGGCAAGAAATGTGACATGGCAACGGCTAAAAGGGTCAGCGAAATTCTTGGCTTCCAACCAATCCTCTCCAAAATCTTTCCTAATGGCATATTTTAAAAGATGAGAAAAGATAAAGGAATGAAGAGAACTGCCCTTTTTCTCTAACCCTTAAAACATTTTCTCTTCCGAAGAAACTCGGCTATAGAAACTTGAGACCTGATTCAGTACCAAAGGTGGCCACTCAAAGGACTGTTTAGAATGTTGTATTTATGAGAGTGAGGTGCCATGGACATGTACAGATGTGGGCATGATCAGAACAAGCTTGTTCACACAGCCCCTCCCTCATCCTTGGCCTTGAGTCACAAAAATCTGCTGTCTGGACATGCTTCCCTGGACAAAAGTTGACACCATCCGAACTGTGTCTGTGTATGTGCATGTGTTTCCTATGTAAAGGAAGAATGACATCAAGACACCAAACTCTTTCCGTTTACTCAAGTATTGGGCCAAATTTTAATAACACAACTGTCCAAATGTGAGACACTAATGAGAACGTAAGGAATTCCTGGATAGAAAAGGGATGGTTGGCCCAATGGCCTGTCTCCTTCAAGTTTATTGCAACACACCTCTCCGTGTTGTCAGCATATCTTCCAACCCCTTTTGCCTACATAAACATATCCAGCTGTCTCTTAAGCTCATTTGTACTTTATGTTTCACTCAATGGACTTATTTGGTAATTTGCAATATTTTCCACATGCCTGTGGCTCTTTGGATGAAATAGTCCTACATTATCACTACTTCTTAATTAATTATATAGAAATATTTCAATAACAAAATATTTACAGCAGACATCATTGGGGATTTGGAAGAAATCAACTGACAAAACAAACAGATCTACAATTAATTTAAAAAGAAAGAGCTGTTCTTTTGTTAATCTATATTCTAATTTTTCATAAGATGTGAAGAAGTTAGTGGGGAATAATTACGGTGAGTAAATATAAAAACTTTCTTCCCTTTCTTTTATTGGTCTCATTAAAAAAATCTCTTAGTCTGAAGAAAATGCTACGGCCAAAGGACCTGATAAACAAAAGAATCCAAGGTCTTTTTTTGGTTGGGTTAAAGGCATATTACAGATAATATTTTATTTCCTTTTAGTTATATAAATCTTTCAGGCAATATAAATTTGACTTGAGCTATTCAAAAAATTGAGTCAGTTCTCCAAATCACTGTAAGAATGATTGTACATTAAAATGTTTCCTTTCCCCCAAATTTTGCAAATAACTAGGGATCATGGTTATGTTGACCCTGGGACCTTCTGACTTAAAAAAATACACCTGGAAACTTCAGTCTTTAAGACTCAATCAAAGATCAAGGATGTGGAAAGAGCTAAAATGTGCTGGGGAGAATTAATGAATAATTAATGCTTAATTCTGCTGAATATTGAAATGCGTTTTTATTTTCTGAAAGGTGCTATTTCAAAGTTATTCCAGTGTACGTGTGTTGATCTGTTGTGTGTGCAGGGATTATACATTGGTTCTTGTCTTTAATTGCCAACCATATAAAGTGACCACCTCATCCTGGTTTGCCTGAGATGCTCCCGATTTTAGCACCAGAATTCTTTGGCCTGTGTAACCCTTCAGTCTCATGCAAACTAGTTCAATCAGTCACTTTACAAAATGTCTGAAAAAAATAAAAATAATTTCCCTGAACTTTGCTTGTCTTTTTGGTCTGCGTACTCTTCAGACTCTGGGAACCCAAAAAGCAAATGGTCACGTCAGCATTAAGGATTTTGCTCTCTTATTATTTCCGCCCATGTTCAGGTGTCAGCACCTTGTGAATATGGTGAAAAATGACCCATGTGTTTCTTTTTAAAATTGTTTCTGAGCATAATGCATGATTTTTTTTTTAAGAGCTGAAAATATTTAAAAATCAAGCCTATCTTTTTCAAACATTTTTCGCCTCAAATGGCTTGCTTTCCAGGTATACCGTGAGGTACTTGCCAAATCTAGCATTTTGAATGGCTTCCAAAATTGCTGAAGCTTAAGCCATATCTCTTGTCCTGATTATGGCAGGAAGAAAATGGTCAGTATTGAGTTAATCTTGTGTGTAATCTGAGTGGAAGAATTCTGTAGGTATTTTATTAATTTTAAATTTGTGGACTGTGACTTCTGAACTCTCTCAAGGAAGAGGCCTCGGTAAAGATCATCCACTCCTTAATGATTTTCAGCTTCATCGAAGTCATTTGCAAGACTTCTTTTCCTAATAACTGCCCAGCATTATATAAGGTAGCATTCTTCATGGTTAGGTGATCCCATGGAAGATGACCAAAAGGTTTTAAATATAGAGGCGTGTAACCAGCTGTTGCTTTCTACAATTTTTGTTTTCTTCCATATGAATGCTTTGCTTCTGTGGAAGCACCTTGTTCTCTGTGTGTATGCATGCACATGTGTGTGTGGTGTGTGTGTGTGTAGACACGTAGCATTTAGCTACAGAACATGTCACGAATTTCTTTCCTGGTCACCATGCTGCATGACTGATCCATTTCAGATGATGTGTTTAGTATGGTTCATTGCCCACTGGTCTTATTATTTAACAATTTGCATTAAATTGAATTTGCTATTTACAGGTGTAAATGGAAATTTTGGCTTCTGAGAATTTATTATATACTGGCTAGAATGTTCTCGGTTGAATTAACTTTGCCATTATTGGCTAGCGTCTACCTGGAATAAAGTTTAAGATATTTAATTAGAGTATCATTGCAATAGGACCTTGTTGTTTTTATGGTTAGGCCTAAGTTACTGAGGCCAGATCAGCATCATTAGCCTAGGAGACAGTTACTTTAATTCTCTAGAAGTTTATAAAAAACTGTGCTATGTCTTGATGGATCAGAGGAAGTGTTTGTGTATCAATTACTCAAAAGTTCAAAAAGCTGGAAATGTTTATCATCTGCTAGAACATTTTGTTGATAACTGGCAATTTCCCATTTTAAAAGTTCTTAGCTTCTCATGGCCTCTAGGAGCTAAGTTTTATTGGCTACACACTGTTTGCCAGGCGTTGTACTAAATGCTTTACCTGTATTGCTTCACTCCATCCTCAAATGATCCCTAGGAGGGGAATATCATTTTTATTACCATTTGCAGAAAATGCTTAGGAGAGATGGCATCACCTGCCTGCACACATTCCAAACTCTGCGGGGCTCTAAATCTAACCTTGTTTTCCAACCACTTTCCCCACGTTCCCCGCCTCCACTCAGTCGGACTGTTTCAGAAGATGCTAAGGCCACTCACTGCCTCCTGGGTCTTGGACTTGTTGCTCTGTCTCAACTTCCTGCCTGGCACTCTCTGGTCTTTAAGGATCATCTCTCCTCTGAAGCATTGTTCTTTCCTCTTTTGGGCTCCCAAGCACTGCTTTACACCTCTTCTGAAATATTTATCACTGCATAATGTAATCTCCCTCTCTGGCCCTGCACCCCTTCCCTCCTTCTTGAAACCTGGATGAACTGTCTAATTCACTCTTGTACCCCCTGAGGCTATCACAGTGCCCAGAACCCAGTACATGTTTGTTGAATGAATGAATAAAAGAATTAGATGATTCGTGTGGACAGGGAGGGTTGGGGCTTAACATTTCTTTATGATCACCTCCATTGTACCAGACACTGCAACACTGAACATATATTTTCTTCTTTAATGTTCATAACAACGGTATGAATCAGGCATTTTCATTGTTCTCTTGTCTCCCAACTACTGAGTGGAGAGTCTGGCTTCGAACCCAAGTCTCCCCATATCTAAAACCTGTGCTAATTTCCCAATAACGTCCCACAATTAAAAAAAAAGCTAATGAGGACTATCATGACTCTTATTATTACTAATACAACTACCTCCACTTATTGGGTGCTCCTGTGGGCCATGAACTGTACCAGTCACTTTTTGGATATTATCTAATTTCATCATTTTTATACCCTCACGAGGCAGGCATTATTATCTCAGTTTTTCAGACAATGGAACAGTAACTGAGAAGTTAAGCAATTTGCCTAAAACAAACAGCTAGTAAGCAGTGAACTCAAAACCAGTTCTGAAAATTGCAGTTTGTGCACTTCTATCAATGTAAATAAAAGGCATTTGAGATCTGACTGCTTACTTGGTATCTGACAGGGTAGAACCAGAAAACACACAACCAGACTACCCATGCCCCCAATTTTTTTCAAATAACCTTTTGCTATTTCAACTGCCTCAAATCACGATTTTATTTTGGTGGTGTAGATTATCGGCTAAATCTATGTATTATGAAAAAGGCAATTGTAAACCAAAAAGAATGCTCAGTTGACAGGATTATTGTGGTTATTATACATCTTACTTATAATATATGTAAAGTATAGTACATCTGACCGGACCCTTTTTTATATAGTGAAAAGCTGGCTATTCCTGCTTTTAACAATTTGGTCATCATTCTTTTCTTTTACCATATTAATTTGACCTTAGTGCTATATGACATACTGTTAAGACTCCATGAAAAAGATAAGCAGAAAACATCATAACTACTATAGGAAATAATTTTTGTTTTCAGGTACATAGAGGCTGGTTGCTGATTTTAGAGTATCTTTCCAGGAGTTTTGCTAGGTTATTAACTATTAGGAAGCCTTGGCCTGGCTGTCTTTTGGGGCAGGTTTAAGTTGAAAGTCGAAGTATCAGATGCTTCTAAACTCTAAATAGTTAATCAATATCTTTTCTCATTCTCAATATCCTGTTTTGACTTTTCACTCAGATTTTTTGTATCATGCTCTTCCCTGCTCTTCGCATCATTTTCAGAGGTTTTTTTTTTTTTTTTAAATAGAGGACTATGTTACCATTTGGCATATGTCTCCCTTGGCAGTGACATCTCGAAAATTAAAAAAAATAATACCTCCCTCACATGCATCCATTCGTGTTGGCTGCCTGTAACTAAACCATGCTTCGAAACGTGTCACCTTATTAAATTCTGCAAATTGTTCAGAACATTATCACTACAAATATTTTGGAAGGGCTCTACTGTCAGGTCAGCTTTCTAAGGGACAGAAATATGTCAAACCTGGCAGCCTTACCTTTATTTAAGAGCCAAAACACAAATAAGTAGATTACAAAGCAATCAATCAGTACAGCATTGCAGGTTGGTGTTGACCTCGGAGTTTGGCACCCTCATTTTACAGATGAGTGAACTCATCCATAAACTTCACAGGAGATGGAGGTTTTGTCCTGACTCAGTTACAGCTAACCAGGTAACCTTGGACATGATGCTGTGCCTTAGTTTCCCCATCTGAAAGGAGGATTTCCCATCATTTGACAGGCATTGTGGCATTTTCCCAATTTAAGTTTTATGGTGCCATGGCAAATTTGATGTATTATATTGGATGTATTTCTGACCTCATATAAAAGATTGCTCTAATCTTTTATGGGGTCTTCTTATATGTTCTTTAAAAGTTGGGAGCACTATCAAATTATAGCCTTTGGCAAAATCATAATTTTTATTCACTGTTGAAAGAATAAACAAACCAAGATCTTTTTCCCGTTCAGAGCATTTCTTCACTTCTTCCTCTCCCTGGTTTGTTGTTGTAAAGTTGCTTGGGAATATTAGGTTACTGACCTTTGTTTTCCTTTCTATGAGAAGCTTTCTCTAAAGTATTTTTTTTGGGGGTGGGGTGTTGTATGAGAAACAGTGACGCTCACATGCAAATAATTAAATGGACGTAAAGAAAGAAAAAAAGTGGCAAAATTTAAGCTAATTTTCTTTTTCTGAATCTGCGGATCTTAACCTAAAAAGCTGTGTACAAGAGTGCATAGTCTTTCTGAGAATATTTCCTTCTTTCCCTAAAATCTCTGAGTGAGCTTAGTACTCCTGCAAGGGCTGGGCAGCAGGTTTAGAAAGCTTAGCTCACGATCAAGTCTGATATGATACATAGGTTTCTACTCACCTGTAAAAATCTATTTCATTCAGGAATCACCTGCTATTTTTATGACAAGTCTTTGCAATAGAGACCCTAACTGTGGCAAAACTGTATAATTTGATTGTGGTCAAAATAGAGACTGGGGTGACTTAAACTTGCTTTTATATGTACTGGCCAGCACTTGCAGAATTCTAAAGTACGTTATGTTAGCCTTCCCACTCTTAGTGACCTTTTTTTTTTTTTTTTTAAATTTATTTAATTCCCCTCCCCTCCCCCGGTTGTCTGTTTTCTGTGTCTTTTTGCTGCGTCTTGTTTCTTTGTCCGCTTCTGTTGTCGTCAGCGGCACGGGAAGTGTGGGCGGCGCCATTCCTCGGCAGGCTGCTCCCTCCTTCGCGCTGGGCGGCTCTCCCTATGGGCGCACTCCTTTGCGTGTGGGGCTCCCCTACGCGGGGACACCCCTGTGTGGCACGGCACTCCTTGCGCGCATCAGCACTGCGCATGGGCCAGCTCCACACGGGTCAAGGAGGCCCGGGGCTTGAACGGCGGACCTGTAGACCGACGTCCTAACCACTGGGCCAAAGTCGGTTTCCCTTAGTGACCTTTTTGGGTGTATAGATGTGATGTTTATATATCCTAGATTTCCAGGGCAACCTTTGGATGTAAATATTCTGTCCTGTTTTTCCCTTGAGTACCATCATACTTTCAAGCTTTGGGTCATGAGTTTTGGTTTGGAAAATATGGATACCGTATGGACGTGAGAGCCTGTTTTCTTCTGGTCCAAAGACCAATGTTATTCCTCTACCATGCCCGACCCGTAGCCCGCTTCCCATTCTCCTCAAGACTTGTTTCTGTTACAGTCCACTTGTTTGTGCTCTCGATGTCTAGTGTCTAGGGGGCAATGTGAAGAGTAAACTAATCTGTGCTAATGGCCAAGCAGGAGAAAATCAAGGTCAGGAGAATCCACACATCCACAGTGTTCTGACTCCTCCCAGGTAGGTACTCTGGAAATAATGCCTGGGCTTCACTTTTTACTAAGGCAGAGTCCTTCTCTGGCTGATTGCTGGAGGCAGATTTCTTGGAGGAGCTAGTTTTCCCATTTTGACCACAAAGATGGCTTCCTCTTTTGTGAATATATTCGGCCAGCTTTGCACACGTGCCTTAGATTTGAATAGATCCCCTTAATAGTAGGAGAAGAATGCAGGGTTGCCTACTTTATTTCTCTGGCCACAATGATTTCTTCCGGTATGTGTGCACTACTCAAATGCTCTTTTCACACAGTTGGAAAGCAAAATGGCTTTATGATAATATATGTGGAGACAGCAAAACAAATCCTTGTCTCTCCATTGTTAAGTCCCCTCAACTTTTTTTTTTTTTTTTAATCAGGAGGCTGAATTTAACATTTAGAGAAAGACGTTTAGGGTAATTGGAAATATTTGGTACATTTCAAATTCACTGCCTGTCTTTTCCTTTTAGCCTAACCTTGTTATTTCTGTTTATTTTATGTGATTTTATTACATAAATATTTAAAGATTATTTCCACTAACTGCCCAAACAGCTTGCTTTTTAAAATCTCTACTTAGCCACTTTTATTGGTATCACATTTTTTTTCTTGCTTCGGTTTGGTATTTCATGTGATAAATTTCAGTAGAATCTCCTCTAGCTCTTTAAAAAATAATTTCTCATTGCTCTGTGTTAAGCAGTTTACCCTTTAGAAATTCAATCAGCATTCCTTTTGGCAGTTTGTATTATTTTAAAAAGCAACATTAGTACCTTGACTTTTCAGTGCTGGAATGTTTGTTGAATCAGATGCTTGCAATATCATCTCTTATTTTGAATCACACATGTTTAAGTCTCAAGAACAATCTCTTGAGGTTGTTGACTACTAGGAAGCTGGAAAGGCAAGCAAGCATGCATTGTCTTGAAAAACAGGATACAAATGTAGTATTATTATTATCCTAATCAATATCTGAGTAATTAATCTGCCTTAGTAGAATATCCATGCTTTCCTTAAAGTCTATTATTTGGTTGCTTTTCCTGATTGTCTTTGTCTACAATTGGGGAAATTAATGCTAACATTATAGATTCCCTGTTCACTCTTGTTCACTATAATCTCCAGTAGTAATAATTATATTTTACTGAGGATTTAAAGTGAACAGGCACATTAACTTTTTTTTAAAATGACATAAAAAACTTTTTTTTAAGTTTCGAATTTGAATAATTATAAACTGATAAGAAGTTGCAAAAATGTCACAAAGAGATCCTGTATATCCATTGTCCAGTTTCTGCCACTGGTTATGCCCTATGCAATTATCTCTAGAACAATATCAGAATCACAACACTGCTGTTGGCACAATCCACTAGACTACAGACTTGTAGGCACACTAACTTTGAAAATCTTAACAGCAAACCTGAGAAATTGATATTATTATTCCCATTTTACAGATGGGAAAAATAGGATTTGAGAAGGTAAATAATTATTTCAGTCTTACAACCAGTGAGATTCAAACCAAAGTCTGCTAGACTTAGAAAACCCCACTTTTAACCACTGTGCTATAGTACTTCCTGATAACCCTGGATAAAGGTGTCTTTTATGTAAATCAACATATTCATTGACAATGGACTTCCTTCTTTTATACTGCAATTCACATATATGAAAGTATTTAATATTAACCATGCTTGACTTTCTTCTTTTATTTGAAAAATGCTAAAAAAACCCATCGTATATTCTTGAAATCATGTTAAGTATGACATGAAAGACTTCCTCATCCCACCAAGGTTATATTCTCTTTGGCAAAGTTCTCCTAGGCATGATCAGACATTACTCTTTGTATATTTTCTTTTGAAATGTTTTCTTATTAATATCTAAAGTGTTATCTCGAGGTTTATTACCAAAATTACTATATCTTATCACCTTTTGCTTGCATGAGGTATACGTATACATTTATTCCTCTGGGAAATATGTACAGTGTCACTTTTTTTCTTTTTATAAGAATTTTGAGAGTCAGATTCTGTAAGCTGTGAATTGGCCAGGCAAATAGTTTTAAAATACTGACTTTTCTCTCCATTGTTTGACTGGAGGGAGAGTGGTTTAGTCAAATATTTAATGTTTTGTACTATTTTCTCTCCTAAGCGGATGGTTGTACAGGTCCTTTCCTCTTTTAGGTCAGAAACCCCTTTCTAAAGCAGACATTTAATGTAGGCTACATTTAATAGCTCTCTCAGGCTGTAATCTACTCTGAAAAAGAAGGTATTTTCATAATGAACAAGTGGGGAGGCAAGGGCGGAAAGGCTGTGAGAAAGGCAGTCATAGTTTCTGAAGTTACAGGGATGAGCACTTCTTCAGATCTTTCGGACCCACCAGAGTGGGCCTTGGGTAAAACTGCGTGGAAGGTAGAATTACTTTATTCTTCTCTTAACCAGGACCATCTCGCTTCCTCCTTTGGGCTTGGATCCACTCTATCCCTGGTGACATGCCAGGACCTTTGCTTTCATGTCCAGTTCACTCTGCTGGACTGTGAACCATGCAAGCCAGCGACCTTGTCTGTGTATCCCAGTGCCAAGTACACGGGTGTAAGATGAAGATGAACACATGGGAGTGAGCAAATGGTAACCATGATGGCTCTTTGGGTTCCCTAGAGGAAAAGATACATGAATTTGCACTAAGATATTAAAGTCACAATGAAAGGGAGGAAGGTCATCTTTGCTGGCTTCTTTAACCTCTGCAGTCTCATCTGCCCCATCTGTGATGTGGACATAATGCCACTCAGGGCTCTGTATGGCCATCAAGATTCCATGGTCCTAAATTATGTCTTAAAACATAATTTTAATTCCATAATGGATAATGTTAACTCTTTCTCAAAGAATTCATGATATGATGATAATATTCAGCTTTGAACTTCACTTCAGCCAAATACTGATTTTGCCATTGAACACATCCATGTGTAGTTATAAAGGATTATAAAATATTCATCTTTTGAATTTTTCATATCTTGCCATACTGTAAAATTTTATTTTAAATGATTGAGTTTTTAAAATGTTCTGCCTTGGGAAGCGGACTTGGCCCAGCAGTTAGGGTGTCTGTCTACCACATGGGAGGTCAGCAGTTCAAACCCTGGGCCTCCTTGACCCGTGTGGAGCTGGCCCATGCACAGTGCTCATGCGCGCAAGGAGTGCCGTGCCACGCAGGGCTGTCCCCTGCGTAGGGGAGCCCCACGCGCAAGGAGTGCACCCGTAAGGAGAGCCGCCCAGCGCGAAAGAAAGTACAGCCTGCCCAGGAATGGCGCCGCACACATGGAGAGCTGACACAACAAGATGACGCAACAAAAAGAAACACAGATACCTGTGCTGCTGACAACAACAGAAGCGGACAAAGAAGACAACGCAGCAAATAGATACAGAGAACAGTTAACCAGGGTCGGGGGGGAAGGGGAGAGAAATAAATAAATAAAAAGAAATCTAAAAAAAAAATGTTCTGCCTTGAAATTCTTTATATTTTAATATGAATACATTCCCTATTATAATCTTACTACCTGCAAAGGTGTTAGGCTGTCATATATAAATTAGCCAAACATGTTGAATAAAAAAAGCTAATGATTTTTCAATTTTACCTGAACAATGAAATTAAAACATTTCAAATATTAAAAAAAAAAAAGATTCCATGATAAAAATGTCTCGACATGCCTAGCCCAGATGTCCAGACCACAGACTTTAGCAGTGATATGACTACCACTGCTGTTATTGGTAATTCATTTACTGGACAATTATTTATGGGACCTTGTCTGTGCCAGGCCCCTCCCCACCAGGCACTGATGATACAGCAAAAGGTGAAAACAGAAAAAAATCCTCCTCTCAAGGAGCTTACCTTCGAAGAGGGAAGATAAAATAAATTAGTAAAATATAGAGTAAATTAGATAATGTTAAGTATGATGGAAAAAAATTGAAAGTGGGATAGGAGGATGGGAAGTGGAAAGGGGTTTGAATTTTAGATATGGTGACCAAGAAAAGCCCCACTGGGAAGTTGAGTACAAGCCTGAAGAAGATGGGAGCGATCCCAGGAGAGGAAGCAACGAGCAGAAAAGCCACAAGGCAGCAACACCAGCACAGATGTGAAGGGCCCGGGAGCACGGGAGGAGGAAGGGTAATCGGAGAGGTGTGTGTGCCGTGGGAACACATGTCTGTGTGAGTCTGTGTGTGCAGTGGACAAGCCTGGTTGGGTGGGACGGCTAGAGAAGATGTAGGGTACCCAGTTAAATGCGAATTTCAGATAAACAAGGAATTAAAATTTTTTTTTTTTACTATAACCATGTCCCAAATAGCATATGGGACATACCAATACCTGAAAGTTATTCATGTACCCGGGCTTCCTGTATTTTTAGTTGCTAAATCTGCTAGCACTACCTGTAGCTATTGTAATGATTGACTTTTACTCAGGGATTGGCAATGGAGCATCAGCTGATTTTAACAAGGTCACTTGCTGCTGTGTTGAGAATCTACTGCAGGGAAGAAGTAGTGAGGAGGCTACTGCAGTAATCCAGGCAGCAGGTGAGGGGAGCTTGGACCACGTGGGTGGATAATGACTTTCAAGTTTTGGAAGTCATTATCCATTTTAGGTATGTGCTTCTCCCTCCAGGAATACTCATCTTTTAAAAGAGGAGACCGAGCACGAGCAATGTTTTGCCTAAGGAATGGCTCTTCATTCATCTAAAAAACCATTTATTTTGGTGCACCTCACTCTGCACCACATGAGCAGGCCATGTCTGGACTATGGACTCTTTTCTGATTTCTTTTTTAATTTAATTAATTAACTAATTATTTATTTATTTCTCTCTCTCCCGTCCCCCCCCCCCAGTTGTCTGCTCTCTGTGTCCATTCACTATGTGTTCTTCTGTGTCCGCTTGTATTCTTGTCAGTGGCACCAGGAATCTGTCTCTTTTTGTTACGTCATCTTGCTACATCAGCTGTGTGTGTGGGGTGCCACTCCTGGGTAAGCTGTGCTTTTTTTCACATGGGGCAGCTCTCCTTATGGGGCATGCTTCTTTTGCAAGTGGGGCTCCCCTATGTGGGGGACACCCCTGCGTGGCAGGGCACTCCTTGAGTACATCAGCACTGTGCATGGGCCAGCTCACCACACAGGTCAGGAGGCCCTGGGTTTGAACCCTGGACCTCCCATGTAGTAGGCAGATGCTCTATCAATTGAGCCAAATCTGCTTCCCCTCTTGTTTCTTAATAAATTCTTTCTAAAGTCAGGTCTTTCCCTATGCTAAGTGTGTAAAATTCTCTATTCTCTTCTAATTTGTGCTTAACTTTGTGTTCAGCTTTTAAAATCTGTGTTCTTTGTGTTTAAATCTGTGTTTTGCTTTGTCAGTCTGTTTGTGCTTTGGCCCTAAAAAAAACAAAAATTCTTATTTTTGTTATTTGCAAGACACCGTGTTAGTTGCTGGACACACATAAATAAAAACATGATCTCGGTCCTCAAGGAACTGAGTGTCGCTGGGGGACTTCAGACACTGTGGCATCTAGATAGGGGAGATACTTAAGCAAATATACTTGGCTCCCTGCATGTGAGGTCTAGTGAGTATCTTCCATTCTCTTACAAGAAAGGTTCCCATATAGTTTATCATCCGAACTGGGACACTTTTGAGACTGAAACAGGGCATTACTAATAATTACTACAGCTAGAGAGACTCAAACCAGGAGTGTCCCAGGCAAATTCAGATCTAAAATGGACTCCAGTACTGGTGGTGGAAAGTGGTGTAGTGTGTTATCAACTTTTAAGCATCTCACTGAACCACCATCTATCAATCATTACAAATAAATTATTTATTACTTAAAATATTAGGAATAATAAGCTGGGAAAATAAAGGGGGGTATTGACCCCAGGGGAAAGATATTGCATGTTTATTAGGTGGTTTGCCATAAAATAACTGGATGTGACTCGATGGTTGTTCTCGTGGCAAATGTTCTGTTCACTGAGTCCCTGTATAAGGAAAACACATCGTTATATGAAATCCAACTTGACTTCTTATGCAGAGGGGAGAGAAAGCTACCTATATCTTCTTTCCCTTGGATAGTTTTATTTGGACTCATCATGTTAGGCTTGTTGAAAAGTGCTTGTTATTCTTACTAAGTGACTTAGAGTTTCTAGACCATGACTATAACATTTAGATCAAGAAGGCAAAAGCATGTGAAGGATTTACAGCTTTAATGCAAGTTTTACCTGCAGGAGGTAAGGTACATGTAGGCTTTACTTTAGGTAAGGAGCCTATTTTCTACTACTGAATGAGACCTGAGAGTGCTAGTGAGTGAATGCAGATGCATTTTAGTGTACTATAATGCGATTTTTAAAATTGTTCAATCAATTTACTGTTGTCATTACATGTATTCTAATTTTCAAGTGCAAATGTGTCACCCTTGTTCTTATTAACAATTAAAACAAAGTTTTGTCCCTAAAGTTTCCAGTATAAGGGATGCATTCTTGAAGTTATGGTTACATTAAAATTCTTACTACAAATGAAGCCAGCTAAAAATGTTTACCAACTTGAATTGAGCTCATCATGTTTTGTTTGCAGAATAGTGTTTTGTGATTTTACCAACATAAGAATGAGTCTCTAAACTATTTTTGAAAGTGGAGTTTTTACTCTAAAGAAGTGCTTGCCTCATTTTCTTCGTGCTACTCCAAACAAGATGTTGTTTATTACTTTGAAACACTATATGTAAACCCCAGGAATATGTTAAATATGATTGAAGTCTTGGCTGTCTTTAACCAATTGAAGTTTCCAGAAATTTAGCAGTGTTTAAAAACCAAAGCCATGTTTTCAGGAAAGATTTCTACTTCCAAATATGTGGTTGCCCAAACCTTTTATATTTTCATGTCAAATTCAGCTGCCAAATAACACACACTGTACCTTAGCTATAATAAAAAAAAAACAACAACACATAGACTTCAGATTTTAAAAAGCACTGCAGAACAACTATGATCGTATTTCTTGAACTTATGCTATTCATATGCATGTAAGTGTGATTTAGAGCAAGCTCTGTTAGGCACCAGTCACTTAAACGGGTACAAATTGACATGCACAACACAAGATTGGCACCGTGTAACAGCTGCTCTGGGAAAACATAGGAATTCCTATCCAGACCAAAATATGAGGTTAAGGAAGTTGCTTTTATAATGATAGTGGTTATCTGTTTAATGTGTGATCTGGCAGTGATATGATGTTGACCATAGGCAATTATGCTTATTCCTAAACTGGCTGTGTGCAAGCCCAGAGTAAGAGAAATCCCCCAGTTTGTGATAAAAGGGTATTTATTGCCCTTTCATTTCCTTCATATGCTTTACTTAATCATTTATAAAAGACAAATTAATAGTGAATGCTGATTTCATTTTGCGTTTTATTCTGTATTCATTCCTACACATTTGGGATATCTATTAATATGTGTTCTTAATAGTTTTGGCACAAGTTCAATGTCAACGAGTGAGTGATGTACATATTTTATAGTCTTCTTAAGGGATAATAATGTGGTTCAGTGACAGTGTGGCTTGATTTCTTTGGGGGCAGGGTGTCCTGATATGAGTCATAAGGGATAGAGACCTATTAGTTATTTTTCCCTTGGCAAGTGCAGTGATGCAAAATTTCTATTCCATTATAGTGCGTTTTCTTAGAATGGCAGCACCAGGATTAGTGTATAGAATTAATGCCTAAGAAACTGGTTCACCACACGGGACTATCTTTGCTTTATCGTTTCAATGTGACTGAACATTCACATTCTATATTTTCGTATCAATGACAATGTGATGACACGGCAAAGGAGTTATATTGGCTTGTTGCACACATCAAATGTAATCTTCCATTCTTTGCAGAAAAATATGTTTATTTTGAACAAGAGGAAAGACATCACAAGCATTTCTAGTATCAGGAAAGTTATCTTGGAGAGGAGTTATCTTGGACTGGCCACTGTTTAGTTACTCCATGGGAAAAACAAGGAGAAAGGAGAATTAATTTAGTAAACTGGTTTAAATTAGCTACGCAGAAGCACTGACATAAAACACTGTGATGGGCTGAAATCCTTGGCTGCTTTATGCATAGGACCCACTTCTTCTGTCCTCATGTGGCCCGGGATGGTGCCTGGTACAGAGCAGGTGCTCAACCAGTACTCGAAGAATAAACAGATTAGGGAGAGGCTTTTAAAAGGCATACGTTTTGTTCCCAATGTAAAGTATTATTTTAAAGGTTAAACAGTGCTGTTGTTTTAGGAGTTTAATGTCTTCTACAAGGAAATCAGACATGTAGATATTGAGAACTCTCCTAGGGATTTAAATAATAATATTACTATCCTGCCATATTTACCCACAGAGTTCCCAACTTTTCCTTAGACATTTTCCCTCTAACATAGTATAGAAAGAATATGGTGCCATCATGTTGGGAGTGGTGGGCTAGAAGTCTGTCCCCAGCATAATTCATTGCTGGTCGGTAGCTCTGACTACTAATTGCAGCAGTTGCCTTCTAGAAACATCTGAAGACTTACTAAGAGATGTTAAGAGGACGGGATATGTCTATTTCTGAAGGGTTTTTCCACTGAGTGTTTTTTTTTTTCTTCATTTTTTGGATGAGGGGGAATGTGGTCAGTTATATAGTATTCCTTTTAACGTCCAACTGGACCTCAAATGAGGATTTTATTTGAAAGAAGTAAAAAAAAAAAAAAAAAAAAAGACGCTTGAAAGAAGGATCCAAATGTAGCCAGTGGACCCTGAGGAGCTCTGGGTGCACAGATCAGGTTTATCTCCATCCACATGTGGATTACCTTCCAGAGCTCAGCACCAGATTTCAGCCAGAGAAGACCAAGGAGTGTTTCGTAGTACCCAATTCTTAGGGTAGGTTTTTGATGGGTCCAGAGGCTTCTGGGTCAGGTGCCTGGTTGAGATGATATCAGGGCAGATGCAGTGGGGCCATCTCATTCATGAGGATGTAAAGGCACTCCAGCGTTCACAAGTTTCTTGAACCTAGGAAAATATTGACAGCCTGATCAAAATTATTTTTGTGATAAATTACAAAAACTACAAAATTCACATTAACAAATATAAACAAAAACAACTCAACATTGTGTCAGCTTCTTACATTGTCAAGCACAATGTTTCTAAAAAAAGGTCATTATATTTGAAAACAATTTTTAGGTCAAATTTTCCCACTGCAAGCATTCCTCAATGTATGTGATGATGGCATAGAAATCATAGCCACTTGCAAATTTGACATATTATTTGAGGGCTAATACTTTCAGAAACAAAATTATAAAAATCGTTTAAAAGTTTTATAGCAAAATGATTTGGTTTAATGTGGGATGTGGGCACGTTTTGATATGTTTGATTATAAGTGGTCTCCAGAATTAATGGTGCATGGCATCTGCTGAGCATTAAATGGCCCCAGATCTGTGTGACTAAGTAGGAGGAAGTAAAAGACTAGATATATTTTAAGGGTGGTCAAAAAGCATTGCGTAGGTGCCTAGCAATACTTCTTTATATAGTGAGGTGTCCAGTGAATCCTTTCATTTCAATCTGGCATGTAGACAGATAGCTTTGAAAGTGATGGATCAATTCTTAAGTATAGAGTATATGTTAGCAAATCTGGATGAGGAAAAGGTGAGAATTTGACCTCATATAAATATTGCCATGTAGTTCATATTGTGATGTGTACTTTTACTTAAAAATGCTTTAATTCAGGGGTTCTTAACCAGGAGTCTGTAAGATTGAACTGAAACTGAAAAAAAAAATTATTATTGTGGGTACATGTTGGTGCAGGGGTGATATATTTATTAATAATACACAGTGTAGTGTGAACTTAGTAAAGGGTCTGTGGTTTTCACCTGACTGGCAAAGGGGTTCATGGAACAAAAAAGGTTAAGAACCCTGCATTGGTTTAATCTGTACAGTCATTCTTTCCCAGTTGGCCACACCCCTTTGGTATAACAAGAACTTGTAAGTTGGGGAAAGGAGATGACAATTTCAGTTTCAGTTGAAGGAGCTATAAGCGAATACAAAACTCTCTCTGGAACATTATTTCTTAGCATGGTCTGAACTTGGCTTGATAACGTGAAATGACTGTTTTAAAGTGTGTTTTATTCCTTACATAATCACACTGTTGGCCCATCAGTAGATAAGGGCGCAATGATGCCTCCATTTCAGGCTACTCTTAATTATGTTTTTAACGTTCTAGAAGAACTGCATTTGCAATTTGCAAGCCCTTCAGTGCAGGCCATTAAATGTTATTAATTAATATAACTATCTAATAATATTTAGATAGAGTAAAACTGCTCATTTTTATCTTCTAATTTTGTATTCTTAACTCATGTTTTTAACCACGGAGGATGTGTAGGTACAATTACGTAATAATAGCTTTAAGGTCCATTTTATCAACATGTACAACTTTCTATAGTGCTTTTTAGCTTTCACCCCTTACTCGGTTTTTGGCTTCACAAAGCACTGTCAAGTATTTGTTGCAAGTATTAATTTCATTCTTTTTTGACAAGTGAAGCAACTGAAGGCCTGGGCTATCAAAATGAAATGCAAGGCCACAGTTTTCAGTTCATTCCCACGGAAGGGATGCTACCCAGATTTCCAGATGAAGTTTCCCACATCCTTCACTGAAAAAAAGCAGGGTATACAGTTTACCCATTGATTCTCTAGCTCCTTCCTTGAGTTGTCCCAATTAAGAGCATCTTGAGATAGAGGCTGATCCACAAACTTCATTGGGAATGGGCTGTGTGTATGTATTGTTTACTTATCTACCCCTGGCAAGTAACCATCATAATTACTCTTAAATATTTGTCAACTATTTCTCTGACAAATGAATAAGATTATATCAGGGCAGATGCAGGTGGGGCCATCTCATTCATTAGGATGTACAGGCACATGTTGTGACTAGAGGAGAAATAATTGAGTGATTGAACAAATGACTATGGTAATGGTTCCTAGCGGAAGTTTGCAAATGGCAGCTGGGGCTCCCTGCAATGCTCAGGAACGGTGGGGCCTCTGACCACTCTACTGTCACAACCTATGAGCACAGCGTTGTCAACATCGCTGCTCCCGCCCGGGCTTTCTTGCTCTGCCCTCTTCACTCACCCTCCTCTGGCCTGCGTCAGGAGAGGCTAGGAAGGATGAATCTAGCAGGACTAGGTGAGGCAGAAAGGGGCGTGATGCTGCACAGGCCTGTGTGGGGCAGAAGTTCCGGCAAGGAAGCCTGAGGGAGTGAGCATTAGTGCTGTGTTTGTGCAGGACTGCCACACGGCATCTGAGTGGTTTCAGCATCCCTCCGTTCAGCGTGGTCCTCTCCTTCTTTCCTGCCTGTCGCCTGAGACAACCAGCATGCTCTCCCCAAACAACTGCCAAGACTGGATTCAGCCCTAGTGCAAGAGCTGACCTTCACTAATGGACAGTGCGAGGACAGCCTGTGTGCTTGAAGGATATGGTTGAAGCTTCTCTTCTCTCTCTTCTTGCAGAGAGCCTCAGGGACAAATCCCTCTTTGGTCTTATAACTGGGAATAGTTGTGTCTCTCCTGAGCAAATGGTTTATTCTTTGTCTTAGGGACACTGTAATTCATGTAATGGATCGTATTTCCCTCTTCATGTGGCCTGTCTGAAAGCTCAGATGGAAAGTCATGGACTATCTCTGGCATGTATGTAAGATTTTCCTGCAGGGTTTTTGCCTTTCTTATTTCACTGTATTTTCTCTTAGCCTCGTTTTATTCACCTACTTAAATTGAGCGTTTTTTTTTTTTTTTGTATTGTATGAATTTTTTTTTGATAAGGCAACTTGATAAAGAAATAAAATAAAGACTAGTGTGCTCGTATTACAATTTTATTTTGGATTTTTCATTCCCCAGGCCTTAATTACACACCTTTTTTCTCCTCTAGTCACAATATCAACCCATTACTATCCAATGTCACAATTTCTTCCAGTTTAACTTTTTTGTAGAAATCTGGCTACTTAAATGAAAATAAGTTGTTAATAGCTGACCTTCAAGACTGCAACTTTCTAGTCATGTGAATTTAGCTACATTACTTAATCTTTTTCATTTGTCAGAGAAATAGCAATATTATCTTACATGAAGATTATGAGGACTGCATGAGATACTGCATGTAAAGTGCCTAGGATAATATTTGACACATAGTAAGCCTTTTGTTTAAGACAATCTCCTGTGTGGAAAATGTACAGGATTTGGTATAAGATTCCCAGGTTTCAAGTCTATGTTTTCATTTGTTAGCCATATGACCTTGGGCAAATCACTTGGCCTCTTTGAACCACCTTTTTCTCATTTGTAATTTTATGGCCTGGCCTAGAGAGTACTTCAGGTTCTAGCTTTACTATTCTTGGATTCTAAAGCTGGCCCTGAGTAAGATGTCAGAATGTGCCCACGCTCTGTTCTCGCTGGGAACAGCATGAGAGCTCTGGGAGAAAGTGATTCAGATCTGAAACGGGGAAATGCAAAGGCCCAGTGAATAGGTCATTGTGTTACCTCACTGGTGTTGATTATGGTATTTGCAATGGGTATTAGTGTTTCCTGGAGTATTCTGAATCGTTAGTGATTATAGTCCAGAATTCAAGTGAATTTCGAAATGCATGCCAATGTGGATGCTGCCTTATGTCCTAAATGGTCTATAACCTTGTCACTGGATGAATACACTCTGTATGGATGAGTCATGCCCTGGTGCCTAAGAGGTATCAGTGGAATGAAGGGAGCTGCTGCTGCTGGCCAATGACCACTTTGGTTCAGTCATGGAGTCAATCAAAACAAATGTCTGTGTCCAAGATATGGTTTCTATTCAGGAACTATTGGGCAATGGAAGACCCTGAAAGCAAGAGAAAACTCATACCAAAGTAGATAAATAAGAGTCCATAATAAATTATGTAGAAGTATAACCTACACTGAAATGAAGCTACACTCACGGCAATTATGAAACTGGAAAGCTTTGTGGTGAAGAGCACAGCAATTTTTTTTGGGGGTGTGGTTGTGGCCAAGTTATTTAATCTCCCAAGCCTTGGTTTCCTCATTTCTCAAAGAGGGATCTTGACACTCAATTTACTTGGTTGTTCTAAGGAAATGATTTAAGTGCCTAGTCTAGTATCTGACATATGTTAGCCACAGATAACTACTGTCAATAAAACTATTAATATTACAAACCTGAAATTCACACTGACCTTCAGGGTTTGGCTACCATTAATCTAAGAAGCTATTTTTACTGTTAGAATAAATGTTAAAAACAAATCATTAGTGCTCAGAATGATTGGAAGAGCATACCTATGCAGGGAAAAATAGTTCCAATATATTTTAAAAAAAGATTTATTTGTTTATTTATTTCTCTTCCCCCTCCCCTCAAGTTGTCGGCTCTCTGTGTCCATTCGCTGCGTGCTCTTCTGTGACCGCTTCTATCCTTACCAGCAGCTCCAGGAATCTGTGTTTCTTTTTGTTGCATCATCTTGCTGTGTCAGCTCTCCGTGTGGGCTGCGCCATTCCCGGGCAGGCTGCACTTTCTTTCGTGCTGGGCAGCTCTCCTTACGGGGCACACTCCTTATGCTTGGGGCTCCCCTGCACGGGGACACCCCTGCGTGGCACGGCACTCCTTGCGTGCATCAGCACTGCGCATGGTCCAGCTCCACACGGGTCAAGGAGGCCCGGGGTTTGAACCATGGACCTCCCATATGGTAGACGGACGCTCTATCCATTGGACCAAGTCTGCTTCCCTCTAATACATTTTTGAATCTGTGCGCTGTGTCTTTTGGTTTTTATCCTATAATTTTAGCCTTGGACTTTGCTTTTGATCGATTTTATTTTGCAAATATGAGGTGAGATTATAAAGACAAGGCACTTGGGAAGCGGACTTGGCCCAGTGCTTAGGGTGTCTGTCTACCACATGGGAGGTCTGCGTTTCAAACCCCGGGCCTTCTTGACCCGTGTGGAGCTGGCCCATGCGCAGTGCTGATGAGCTCAAGGAGTGCCATGCCATGCTGGGTTGTCCCCGCGCAGGGGAGCCCCATGCGCAAGGAGTGCGACCCGTAAGGAGAGCCGCCCAGCGCGAAAGAAAAGTTCAGCCTGCCTGGGAATGGTGCCGCACACACGGAGAGCTGGCACAACAAGATGATGCAACAAAAAGAAACAGAGATTCCCGTGCCACTGACAACAACAGAAGCGGACAAAGAACACACAACAAATAGACACAGAGAACAGACAACTGGGGTGGGGGGGGAGAAGGGGAGAGAAATAAATAAATAAATAAATCTTAAAAAAATAAATAAAGACAAGGCACTTGTTTCTGTAAGCTATCCTCATAATTCCATAATTTCAAAAATTAATTTTGTCTATTTGAGGTGGATAAACTTTGAGGTTCACATTTTTGGAACTTCTCTCTCCTACCTTTGTGCAGGACCTATGAAAGTTTGTGCAGCTTGTTCAAGGAAAGCATTATGACCCTGAATCTTGAAAAATCTTTGTTTTGTAATATAACTTTAAAAAATGATGAAAAAAATTAACTGGAGTTATAGATTTTAAAAGTTTTCAACCTGAATGAAAGTAAATGGGAAGAAACGGGGGAACTATTGTTTCGAAAACAGAGAAACCACAGAAAAGTAGTCTGGTTTGGCTTCAAGTATTTTTATCTCAATGAGCTTCAACTTTGTTGGCCTCATGGACAATTCAGTGAAATTTCAAGAGTTCTAAATGGTAACACTGTGTATTCATACCAGCCTGAGAACAGAGCACCTGGGCACAGTGGTTTTCTTGTGTTTCACTGCTTGAGTCTTTCAGAAGAGAAGTGAAATTCTGTAATCCAAGTTTCATTTATTTATTTATTTTTGTTCTGCATTTTTCATCTTCAATTTCTCTTCTGTTAAGTTATGTACCAGTCTATTTGGAGTTGAAAACTTTATAGATAATTTTGTATGTGTTCTTTTCAAAGAAAAGAACTGAGGGCTGAAATCTAGGATCCCAGGTGCTTAAGACCTTAAAAGTCAAAATATGCTTAATTCAGTTTTTAAGTGGGATATGGGGTATGTTTTGTGATTACAATGTGAGGACACCAGAGGTCGGTTAGATGGACTGCAAACTGTAGGGGTACTGTGTAGTTACAGGAAAGTGTAGAGTGGCTGGATTGAGAGCCCATAGTCAGCATTCTTATTAGTTCAACTATAAGATACAACTTAATGGCCCACCTAGAGTACCTAAAAGGCAGCTGTCTTTGTTTGCCAAGGCTGCGATAGCAAAGTTCCACAGACCATTTGGCGTAAACAATAGAAATTTATCTCATGGTTCTGGAGGTTAGAAGTCCAAAATCAAGGTGCCTGCAGGGCCATGCTTCCTCTGAAGTCTGTGGGATTCTGATGGTGGCTTGTCAACAATCCAGAGCCCAGTTTCTGCCTCCATCCCATGGTGGTCTGGTTTCTCTCTGTCTTTGCATCGGACATCAGTATCTCTGGCCAAATTTCCTCTCCATACAAGTACTCTTGTCCTATTGGATTAAGGCTCACCTTTATCCAGTTTGGCCTCATCTTAATAAAACTATCTTCAAAGATTTTATTTACAAATGAGTTCACAGTCCCAGGACTGAGGGTGGGATTTGAACATGTCTCTTTGGGGGATACAATTCAACCCAAAACAGTCGGTATCACTCATAGTTTTGACTAGTGCGGTTTACAATTGAAATCAAAACCAGAATGGTATAGGACAGAAAACCTTGAAAATGAAGGAGGGTAAGCTTTAAAACATGCAAGTAATTGAAAGAAATTATGAAATTATTTTCACTGAGATCTTTAAAAAGGCAAATATCCACTTCAATATTGTGATTTTATTAAAGTGCTATCAGAAATCCAAGGAATAGGCTAACCATGTGCTGAGATTACCCCCTTCCAAGACCTCGCAAAGCTGTGCTTAAGGAGTCTGGTGTGGCCACAGTACAAGGCAAAATCCAGAAGGAGGGGAAGTTGAAATGTGGATAGTGATATAGCAGAGCCCTCATTTGTTCAACTGCAAGTATTTTTAAAAATTTCAGCATCCTGGTTGGGGAATAAACATCATGGAAGGGGTTGAAGTGGCAGGGAGAGGGTAAGGTGTGCCACCTGGTGCAGCTCTCCTCCACCCACTTAAGTCAAGATGATGGATGTCATCTTTTTTTTCCCAATTTTTAAAATTAATTAATTAATTTTTAATTTATTTAAAAAAATATTACATTAAAAAATATGAGGTCCCCATGTACCCCCCACCCCTCTCACCCCACTACTCCCCTCATAGCAACATTCTCCTCCATCATCATGACACATTCATTGCATTTGGTGAATACATCTCTGAGCATCGCTGCACTTCATGGTCAATGGTCCACATCATAGCCCACACTCTCCCACGTTCCAGCCAGTGGGCCATGGGAGGACCTACAATTTCCGGTAATTGTCCCTGCAGCACCACCCAGGACAAATCCAAGTCCTGAAAACGCCTCCACATCTCATCTCTTCCTTCTATTCCCCACACCCAGCAGCCACCATGGCCACTTTTTACCACACCAATGCCACATTTTCTTTGATTACTAACCACAATAGTTCATGAATAGAATATCAGTAAGTCCACTCTAATCCATATTCTATTCCTCCATCCTGTGGACCTTGGATTGGTTGTGTCCATTCCACATCTATGTCAAGAGGGGGCTTAGATTCCACATGGATGCTGGATGCAATCCTCCTATTTTCAGTTGTAGGCACTCTTGGCTCCATGGTGTGGTGGTTGACATTCTTCAACTCCATGTTAGCTGAGTGGGGTAAGTCCAATAAACCAGAGTGTAGGAGCTGAAGTCTGTTGAGGCTCAGGGCCTGGGTATCATATGGTCAGTCCAGAGATTCAGATCCCCTGGGTATATCTTAAACCCCAGCACCAACTACAATTCTGGTAAAGTAACAGGAGAGGCTTGTGGACAAAGATCACATCTGAGTCCAGCTCCATCACACAGAAACAGCAACTCCAAAGAAGGGCCAACTGACATGTCACTGAACTCCATCTGCCATGACCATAGAACCTGTGGGTCTCTGTAGCCCTCAGAAGAACCAATATCTGGGGTTGTATCTACTTTATCTGTCTGAGACTCTGCTCAGGTGTGCATAAGGGTAACCCCTCTGATAACCTCCTGGCTCTTTTTTAGAGACTCATAGCCATATAAACTCATTTGTCCTTTCCATTTCCCCCTTGATTTAGGTCAAAAAGCATTTTTAACTCCTGTTATTATATGTAGACAGAGACATTCTGCTGGTCTGAGTTGAACCTTTTATTCAAGGTCATTTTCTAGTTACGTCATCAGCTGGTACTTGGTAGTGATCCCTCGGTGCCAGGGAGGCTCATCCCTGGGAGTCATGTCCCACGCTGGGGGGAAGGCAACGCATTTACATGCTGAGTTTGGCTTCGAGACTGGCCACATTTGAGCAACATGGAGGCTCTCAGGAGGTAACTCTTAGGCACACTGCTGCTCTAGGCCTTGTACTTATTTCAGGTGCATAGGCTCATAAGCATAGCCATTAGTATCAGGGGCTCATTGTTGGACCTTCATTCTTTTTTGGTCTTTGCCATTGCACTTGGGAGATTGTTGCTGTTCCTTTAGGGACTGTGATAGAGCTCCCCTGGCTAGAATCTCAGCACTCCCTCAGTTGTTGTTTTTAATTGTTTCCACTATGAAAATATCCAAACATTTTTATGTACCCTGGATATATGCTCTGTAGAACTCCCTGCCACCCATGTGTCCTCTGTCAATAACATCCCACACTAGTATTCCTCCACTGCCCTTGTCGAACCTCTCTGTGATCCAAAACTTCCTGAAAAGTGAAGCCCAATATATTGCCAGGTTCCCTTAATAGTAAAACGGAATATAGCGATGAGCTTAAAGGTTAGATATAGAATACATATTAATTTGGAAAAATTCTACATCCTTTTACTTTTCTTTTTTCTAATTATTAAGCTTATCTTCACAAGTGTCTTTGATCACAGTAATTCATATATGCAATATACAGTACTCCCACATATCCAAAATAAAACCTTTTCCCTTCCACAGCAATAATCTTTTAATATATTCATATTATATTTACTGAAACTGATGTACAGATATTGAGACAATAGCTTTCAAACAAGGTAACATTGTGTTTACATTGTGGTTTATATTTTAGACTATACAATTTTCTAAATTTTTAGCTATGTTTTACATTATGATTTACATTTTAGCCTATCAGCCTCTATATATTTTTGGTGTAATTTTACATGTTTTATATCCATCCTTTCATACTGTTGTGAAACACTTCTATTGCCCACACAGTTACATTGGTTCCATCTATTCAATACCTATTTACCCCTCCCCTTAGGGCCCGCAGTGACAGTCAATCTCTGGACTGACCACGTAATAGCCAGGCCCTGAGCCTCAACAGAGGACTTGACATGCTGAACTGCCCTAATGCCCTGGGAGCCACCATTTCTCTTGAGATGGATGTCATCTTACTGCCTATCTACAATCACCATCTTACTAGCTACCGTGTACTGATATGATGGCTCATATTATAATAATGAGATGATGATGATGATGGTGATAATGAGAATGGTGATCACACAAACTGAGGAATGATCCATCCTTCTATCAGTGTTCTTGCCTGCTATGCCCCAAAGTTTGGAAACTCAGTGTTTAATGACATTTCCTAAGTTTTCTCAGGGTTAAATTGATAGGGGCCTCATGGCTTAGAAGAGCTCAAGGCTCAGTACGAGTATGTTTCTGGTATATTTTATATTAAATAGGTTTTTATCTACCAATCTGGGAACTTAATTACCATTTTAAACTTGTTTCCTTGGTAAAAATGTATTTTGAATCCAAAACAAATTAATTAAAAATGTTAAGAAATCAACCACTTAAGCTGGAAATTATTTCAATTTGCAGTTAAAATTCTATAGCAGCATTTAATAAAATATTTTAATTTGGTTCTGGAATGAACTATATTTTAATCTTAATAATGGGTAACATCAGGGTAACTAAAAAATTAACTTGATATATACTGACTGAATTGATTAAATACAAAGTTATTTATTTTTACTTATTTGACTGTGAAATATGGGATGAGTCTTTCAAATTCAACTATATTTTAGAATAATGTTTTTCTTAGTTTGATATCAACAGAAATTGTTTTGCCTATTCTGGGTTTATTCAGATTGGTGGGGTGGGTTACCTTAGAATTCAAAATATATTTCAAGCAATCTAGAAAGTTGTTGGTCCAAGCACAGATGGTGTTCATACTCTTTAGGTAGTGATGGGCTAGAGGAAAATGTGGAAAGGAAAGAACAGTTATAGTGAACTATTTAACTAAATCTGGGTTTCCAATATGCTTAAGTTTTTTTATTTTTTTGTCCATCCTATAGTAGGGTGTAAAGAGAGAATTTGTGTTAATTGTAACATATTGGCATATGAAGGCAAAACCATCTGCTGCATTTCTTTACTTCTCTCACCCCATGCATTGCTTAAATTGATTAGTTGGTTCAGGTGACTTGGCCTCCAGACCTGCATTCTTTTCCTTTCTCACAGCCCCATCTGAGGACAATCTTCCTGGTTGGAGGAAGACCATTCTTAAGGCAAGAGTTTATGGTTTGCTGCACTGCTCTCCTAGGACCTGCACCACAGCTGGTATTTCACCAGAGCCATTGAATGGAACCATCATCTACAATTTGGAGACAGTAAACAACGTGGAAAGGACCCAGGGAAAACAGAAATGGCAGCAGGGTAAAAACTTAAGGGACTTTGTGCATGGGTTCAAGGAAATTATTACAATAATTTCATTGATTATTATCAACAACTTTTTTCTGTGTATCAGGTGCTTTATGCATTATCTCATTTAGTCCTCACAAAACCTTGTAAGGTAAGTCTTATGATCAATCCCATTTCTAGATGAAAAAAACAACAGAGACTTAGAGAAATTAATTCATGTTCCTCAAAATTATGAATATAGTAAAGTAAGCCTGAAATTCACCCAAAGATGTTCAGATCCCAAGACAAATATGCCAGTCATTCTGCTAGTACCTGCTATAATGGTGGGAAAGATTTGATATGTGGTTGCTGCTCTTTGGGTGACCATTTCACCCCATTACCACTCTTTGATTAAATCTGAAATTCTTTATACTTCTTTGTTCCGTTTCCTTCCTCCTTTTCACCTCTGTTTATTTTCTTCCCACTTATAACATTCCTGCTCATCCTTCCCTCTTCACCACAAAACCTGGATTATTAGGACAGAGGAACCAGAGATATGGTGACAGTCAGTTACACTTTCTATGCTCTTTAGATTTGCTCTCAGGGTGAATTTAGATTAGACATATTCAAGGATATCCATGAGGAATAACTATAAGCTTTGTCATAGATAACTGTATTGGGTGTGTTTAAATGTACAACTCTGTTTTTTCTATTATTATGTGATATTTCATTGTGACTTGTCAAACTGAAAAATACTCATATTGATTTTGCAGAAAGCTTCGCATGTGAGATAAATGCACTCAAAGACTCCTCACAAGTAGCTCTTTGGAGCTTCAGATGTGAAATGGATCATTTCTCAATCTGTAATAGACCCTTCTGTGAAGCTCTTCAATCAAACCTAAGAATTCAAGGTGAAATTGAAGGGAGGATGTGAAGCCCCTACAGGAGGATTTGAGTGAACTGGGTGAGAAAGGAACCCGGGGAATTTCAGGTCTTTTTTTTTTAGCAGAGGATTGCTGTCAATCAATATGTGAACTTACATGCTGTATGTCCGTAATACCTAGGTACAACAAGACAAACTGTAGATGGAGTGTCACATGCACCTTTGAATTTCTTGCCATTTGTCATTTTCTGACAATTTTCAGGTTATTTTACAAATAGCCATTTTATCCAGACTTGTTAATAGATTTTCTCTTTTGATACATTATTAATTATATTGTTATATTTGATAGGATGAAATTTTGCATCTTGAGAAAAGAATAAATAATCTCTTTTTAAAAAGTTAGTGACACATAACTACCTTAATTGGAAAGAATTGTCATATTTTGCTAAGCAATGACTCTGGTAGGTACATCTTATTGAGGAATCATGTTTGTACATCATGTAATGGCTTTTAATTCATTTATTTCCAGTAAAACCATAAGCCAGATTTGCCCCTAATAAAGGGAATAGCATTTTTATGAAAACAGTTTTTATGTCACATTTTTAATTTATTTGGGGGCATATTTTCAGTTGGACATTTCTAGTTTAATTAAAAAAAAAAAACCTCTAGAATTTTCAATGTGTTATTTAGTTTGGGGGACCAGAAATCCTGACATGAACTAAGTAATAAAATAAAAACTATGCTTTGGAATTTATGGTCAAAAATAGAGTATATTTGATAATGTTTCTGATGCTCAAGCTGTTCTGAAATGATTGCTGTCTGATAACTGTGCCATAGTTTTGCTAAGCCTTGGAGATGGTGTTGTTTGTGAAACTCGTATAGTACTACAATCTTAAGAGCATATTAATTGCCTAGGAGGTTTATATATTTGTTTTGTGCATGTGATTAGAGATCACGGCAGCCTACATGGCATAATTTTAGACGATGGAGAAAGTGACTATTGTATTACTTGCTGCTCTCAGTTTCCTCTACAGCAATGCCCTTACACCTTTCTCTTTCAGGCGTTTCGTAGCATCCTAAACAGAAGGATATTGAAGGGAGCTGATTCTGCTTTGATCCTTGCGCTTGTTGTCAAAGCGCTTGGGATTGAAGAGACTGTTGGCTACAGTTGACTGTGACAATTAGGAGATGATCAGAGCCCTAGAGTGGAGCACTTAAAGGGTAATTTACATGTCAGTTTGTCGAATAAAAAAAATATTCAGCTAAGATTTTTTTCCCCCTTCAGAGCCTTGTAAACTGCAATTTGTGCTCTGGTAAGAAAAACCTGGCGGAGGAGTTAGGATAGCCATTACCATTTGAAAAGAAGCAATCATAAGGCCGCTGCTGAGCCCTTTGTCCACTAAAAATGCTGATTTGCAGGCAGCAAGTGAAAAAGTGGAACCCTGACTAAATAAAACCTTGAGCTAGGTAACTACCCCCAACCCAACCCTTGCTGGCTTTTTAATGTTGGTTAAAGGTGTTTTTTAAAAAAAGCTCAAATCCTGCATTTACTATCATTATAACATTGTTGCTGGTTCTGAATGTCCTTTCCTAAAAAAAAAATAATATTAATATAAGGATGCATTGAGGAAGTGATAGGTGGAAAACAAGCCAACAGTCCATTGAAAGGCTAAAGCTGCCTATCTCTTTATCAGATTTTTCATACTTTTTCCTTTTGTATACCATCCATCTCTTCTTGTCATCTTTTGCCCTAATGCTCTTTTTTTCCTACTGTATCAGTGTGCTCCTAGGTTTTTCCATTTTTATTTCCATTACAATTTTAAAATGGAAACTCTATTTCCAACCTTCACACATTTAACCTATTTGGGTGCACTTATAGGAAAAATAATGATGCTTCAGTCCAAATTTACTATTCACAAGTGATCATCTCTGTACTTTTCTACTAGATAACCCATATGTCCAAGTGAAAAAACAGCTAGAAAGTTAAAAGAAGATAATTGCCAGTAAATATTTGGTGGTAGTAGTTATACATCACCCATTTAATTTTCAAAGAGAATAAGAAAAAATAGAGTTATTTCCAATTTTTTTGAGTTTTCCCCCTCCCCTGAAATAATTAATTGTGATAATAATAAAATAACATCACCACCAACAATAATAATGAAAGATATAGTTGCAAGAGTCTTAGTTGTATAACTGCCTGAAAAAAATAAGTTATATCAATACAACCCTCCTGTGCAGGAATATTTACTTGCCCCATGTATTGAATTCAGGGATACCTATCGAGTTTCAAATACAGATACAGTTGACATTCCATTTTTTCAGTCGTCTGGCTAATATCTTGATTCTAAAACATCAGCCTTTTTAAATGAACACTAAGAGCATGCCTGGTCTTTAAAAGCCAGGGACTCCAACTCTGAGGAAGGTGGTATCTCCCCATTGACATCCCCCCACCCCCTTTCACCTGGACACTGTGTATCTGGGTTGTAAGGCTGTTCTTCCATTTAAAAGGGCTTTTATTTCTTTTGATTTGCTTCTAATATCGTAAAACACTTTTTTTTTTACCAAGAGATGTCTTTTGAAAGGACCTGCATTCTACTTTTGGGGGTTTCTGAAAATCATAGTCATCAAGTGGCAACTAGTTGAGGGAAGAGAGCAACTCATAGACTGATATTAATGCCTTTTCTGACACTTTTCAGAAAGACCCTTAGCTTTTTATGAAGTTGTTTTTAACTCTTGAACTTTCCTTGTGTACATGCCTCTCTTGCATAGGAGAACACAAAAAAGAAAAAAAAAGAATGAATAAGCGGATAGGTTATTAAGTATAAAAAGCATAATGAAAGAAAGAAAGAGAGTGAAAGATCTGGACTTCCTTAGCATGTGTCTGGAGAATGCAGGCAATAGTAAATCTGTATCAAAAATCAGGCACAGCAGGAGGTGTTCGTCTCCCAGGTAATGGGTAAATGATGAGCAGATGAGCCATGCTTGTATTGATTTAAGCATTTTGTTCCAGCCAGTCACAATTAACTTTGATTTGTTTTTACTTTCCTCTTATAGGTTTGCATTTAAAACACTCTTGGAGCACACTAATCGTATAAAATTCTGGTAACTGCGCATTCTTTTTTTAGAGGGGTAATGTGTGGTGTGAATGAATGAAAAGGCAGAGATTATTCGCCATTCTAAGCGGAGATTGTCAGAATGTTTCTACTCACTGAAATTGTTTTGGAAGGTGAGCTGGAACACGAATCTCGCAACAAAAATGAAGTGACTCTGTATGTGGTTTTTGGATGTTTCTCTTCATCAAAGAATTCTGCAGATTTGTTCTGGAACTTACAATTTAATTCAAAATCTTCTCATAAGAGAACATTTAGGTGAATAGTATGCACATTTTAAAGTATGCTTATTTGACTCCTAACAAGTAAATGGAATCTTTTTTTTTTTAAGGAGGTACCAGGGATTGAACCTCTAACCTTGTGCATGGGAAGCAGGTGCTCAACTGCTGAGCTACACCTGCTCTCCAAAATGGGAGCTTTTCTTTTTTAAAGATTTATTTCTTTATTCTGTCCCCTCATTGTTTTGCACTGGCTGTCTGCTTTCTGTACCCATTTGCTGTGTGTTCTTCTGTGTCTGCTTGTCTTCTCTTTAGATGCCACTGGGAACTGATCCTGAGACCTCCTGGAGTAGGAGAGAGGCACCCAGTCTCTTGTGCCACCTCAGCTCCCTGGTCTACTGTGTCCCTTATTGTCTCTCCTCTGGTCTTTTTTTGTTGTGCCGTCTTGCTGTGCCAGCTCTCCATGCAGGTGAACTCTCCATGCAGGCCAGCTTGCCTTTACCAGGAGGCCCCAGGAATCGAATCCTGGACCTCTCATATGGTAGACAGGAGCCTGATTGCTTGAGCCACATTCAGTTCCCCAAATGGAATCTTTTGAAAGCTTATTTGGAATTATTTGAATTTTTCCTCTTAACTATCAGTGTTTTTTGCAATATTGTAACAAAATAAATTATTGAAATGCTTTGAAAACTTTCCAGAACTGTGCCTAAGGAAACAATACGTTAATAAAGTTAATGCACATGTCAACTTATTGGAACACTGCTGCCACTGAAGAGTCCAAGAACCTTTAGCAGAACATTTCAGACTATTTACTGTTTTGTTTTAATGAGCAGCTTTTCTCTTTACTTATTTGGAGGTGACACGAGGGTTGCTACATTTAGTAAATTAAAATAATGGATGCCCAGTTAAATTTGAGTTTCAAATAATGAATAATATTTTAGCATAAGTATGTCACATCCAACATTGGTATTTCATCTGGTAACCTTAGGTGGCTCTCTGGATAAAAGTTGCAACCTTGCATTAAATGTAAAATTTATACATTTATAAATTACAAATTGTCCTTTATAAATAATTTTGCCTTTCACTATCAAATTAGAGAGACCCATCTGTTTCTCCTCCAAAAAGCTTTTTGACTTGAGGCTGAGTTTAATGTCCCCCAACATGTTCTCAGGACAAACCATGACTTAGCATTTCAAGTACTACAGTGATTTCAGCCTAAGATTATGGAGACTTCAGCAAGGGTACCTGAAGAGTGTGACTTACCTACATTGATTAGCCTCTGATGAGTGTTTGGTGATTGCAGGGATAGAGAAGGGAATGATGCAATGAGGATATATAATGTATCTGTGGCAGTAGAGTAGCCAAGTTTTAAGACATTGTGATACTGGTTCTAGCAGGAGCTTCTGGGAAGGAAAATATTGCAAATCCTTGTGTTTTATGCCATTTAACTTTGTTCACAATAAGCAAGTAGCCAGGAGAGTAGCTAAGTTAAAACTGTGGAAAGCCAGATATCGGATTTATCTTGGGAGCTTGCATTCATTTCTATGTCATTTCTCACTGACGTAATGCCTTCCGTAGTGTATCAGAAGGACTATCTGTTGCAGAGGAGTTTAGAGCCCCATGTCTGGTCCCTGAAGGCCCCCCTGATTTCAGCCATAGCTTCAGTGGACATTTACTAGCAAGCCCAGGCTCGGGCTGGGGTGCCCCACCTCTGCACATTTTGTGGAGCTTCTCAGTTTTGGCTTCACTGCCTTCTCCTGAGCGCAACCCTTCTACAAGTTTAGCCTGGAAACATGGGGGAGTAACGCCCTCAAAGGCAAACCTCAGCCCATGGGAGAGAGAAGTCTAGGCACAGATGTTCCTTCTCCTAACTTCTAGATCTGCAATTCTGAGAGCTATTTTGCATGCTTCTTTCTCAGAGGTCCTGTTTTCAACAGCAGGGATCTTAATAATGTGCCTTTCGGGCACATAATTTAGTTTTTCTTCCAACCTGCCTCATTCTTCACTCTTTCAATCCTATTTCTAGAGTTTACTGGCATGTACCCAAATTCCTTGCCTCAGGCTTTGCTTTCAGAGGATCCCCAACTAAAACACCCCTGATCCTCCTTTCTTCCCAGAAGCATGGTTCTTCCCGTGCTCTACATCTAGATACGTCCTTGGGTTTGGCTCCAATGGGTTTACTTTTCTTTTTATCAGAACAAGAGTTATCTGCCTCTGTATCTACTATTAAGACTAATTCATATTGGTTATTAAGCACATCACCTCATCTGAACTCTCTTTATAATAAAAAACCATCATTTATCAAACACTTAAAACATGTGAAAGTGTATGCTAAGGGATTCATGCATATTGTTTCATTTAGTCTTCACCATGTCACAGAGCAAAGATCAGTATTCCTATTTCACAGATGAAGAAACTGAGGCTCAGAGATAAGTGATTGATTTCAAGACTGCAGAGGCTAGTAATTAGCAGAATAAACACCAAGTCCTGATCTGACTCCAAAGCCCATTCTTTTAACCACTGCACTGTAGGATCTGTTTTATAAAGCTCTAGAACTTAAAATTACTTCATCAAATCCTACTAATAATTGAGTGGCTAAAAAGCTATTTGAATAGGTAGATGGGGATGAGAGAGTCAGTTTGTATAAAAGCTCCTCACATCCACTTATAATTGAACAGAAATCTTAAAGTCTGGTTTCCATCCTGAGACCTGGAGCTCCATGAAGACAGAATCTGTATCAGTTTTGGTTCACAATGCATGGCACATGATAGGACTTGATACAGATACCTAGAAAGATCACGTGAATGGAGTATCTCACAGTTCAATGAGCTCAAATTTTTGGTGACCCATTTTATTAAACAGCTGATTTTAGCATCTTTCAAGATGATTTGTTACTTGGAAAAAATTAAAACCCTAACACGTAATTTAAGCAAAGTATGTAGAACAACCATATTATAATATGGTTCTCAAATATGGTAAATTCTGGTAATTTAAAGTTTTTGGGGGCAGAGGGAGGTGGAAAGATTGCATCCAAAGTTATAATAAGGCACATAATTAGAGAGGTTTGGGAGTGCTGGAGTTCAAAGTCCGGATGTTGTAGACAAGAACTTTCATAGACACAGGAAGAGGCTCCCCAGAAGAAGCCACGAAAAGATCTGGTCACTACTTGGAAAAGGTGGAAGAATTAGGAACTCTTCTTCAGGACTAGGGGTAAATGACAACTTTTCACTCTTGGCAAAATCAATGTACTTCATAAATACTAGAATACTAAACTCCTTTGCAACTGACTATGGCTACTTTTGGGTCAATTCTATAAGCCTAGTATCTTTATCCTACTGCATCCCTTGACATAGAGTTAGGGGTTCACCCAAGTAAATCTTCCCTGACATTTAAAAAATAGTACTTTTATTCTCTTCAAATTGCCATTTGGTCAGGAATCCAAATTTATGACATTTTCTAAAAGCTTCTTGAGGTTTTGAACGGTAAATGAAGATGAGTATATGCAATTTTTATATTTGCTTTGCAGTTTACTACTAGTTTCCTGTGGCAATTATAATAAGTGGTAGGCCCCTCAAGAGTGAAAGCAGGAACTTTAGTAGTCCTAGTCCCATCATCACCAGCAGGATTAGCTACACCAATGAAAAATAACAACATCAGATATAACTTGATCTTTCCGTGGTCACCAGTGGGAATGATGTCGCAAGCAAAAGTAGGGGTTATCTGTTGGACTGCAAGACTGTGAAAGAGAAGTCAGATACTCTGTCATTCAACATGTTGTACAGGAATGCTTTCAGACAGATTAATTACAAAGAAAAGGAACCCCAGCATGTGTATAAATGTACAAAATTCTACTCAGTGGATTTTTCAAAGTTCTTTGTACATGAGACCAAACTTCTTGCCTACAGATTAAATTATTTTGATTGACTAAATTTTAGTGGATAATTAAAAATGTAAATAACAGAAAAGAACATGGTTGTTAGGTGTTCAGTTATATACCAGTTAGGATATATGAATCTGAATTAGGATTAGGATATATGAGTCAGCACAGCTAATTTAAAATAAGTATAAACTACATACCAGATCCAGTTAGAAAATTTAGACTCCCGTACACCTTTACATAATTAATGCTGACATTAGGAACAGACTCCAACCAGAGTACTTCTTGGTTCCCAAACTTAGAAATGTCTAATGCATCTTCTTTCAAAATATTTGAAGCCATATCTGATATTTGATACCACAGTCTGTTCTTCATTAGTGATTTTCGGCTTATACTGATAGAAGCACTCCCTTCTATGTATTAATGCTAAATACCATTTGCATCAGATCTCTTTTCGGTTCTTGAGGTTCAGAATGACAGAATCTGATGATACCATACCTTTTATAGTGGTGAGAAGCATATTCTCTTCTTACATATGGATCATTGGTAATTGTTGGCAGGGTGGGACTACTACCAGAAGTTAGGGATAGAAGTGACAAGTCATGGATCCCCACAAGAAATCACTGAGACTTTTGGGATGTAGCCCAACAAGCCTGTGAGATAGCCATACATTCTCACCTTTGACTCTGGTACTTAGGAAAATTGCTTCAACAAAATGTTGACATTTCTCTCCATTTAGAAACATATTGAGAAGATAGTAGTGAACTATCATGGACTTCAAGCCCTAAAAACGACCATGACTTTTTGACTACCCTGTAAGTCAATATTTACTTTGATACAGAAAAAACCTTCTGTTCTTCCTTATATGAATGATAAATGACATTATTAGGATTACAAAATGAGTGTTTTGTCCTGGATCTTTCTATCTTGCACCATTTCCCCATAAATACATCAATACCTTCTAGCAATTCTTCCACAATTTCTTTAAAAACTCTCTTTTTTTTTCAGTTCCACTGTTGCCACCTACCCTACTCCATTTTTACTGCATAAGTGAACGATTTAAGTAGTTTTTAACTAGTTCTTTGCTTCTTCTGCTTTTTACTTGCCTAGACTGGCAGATATTTAAGGAATATGAGTCTGAGTTCACACTTCTCTTCAAAAACTCCCAATGATTCTCCTTTACCTGAAAGATAAAAATCTAAATTTCCTACTGAACATTCAACAGCTTTCAAAATCCGTTTCCAATCTTGGAATGGTAAAATGATAGCATCCATTAAAAACACTGCTTCCATGGCAATCATTTGGTCAATAGATATTTATTGACTGCCTACTGTGGACCAGGCACTGCGCTAGGCACTGTGACTATAAAGGTGCCAGGCTGCTGCCTTCACAGAGCTTCGAGTCTAGAGAAGGGCAGAGCGAGAAAAGGGACAATCATGTCTGCATGTACACTTACAAATGGAAGTTACAGGTCTGAAAGATAGACCCATAATTCCTTAAATGCTCATAATAAAGAATTCTGACTTCAAAAGCCGGGTTAGAAAAGGTTCCCTGCGGAAGTGATTCTTCAGGTGAAATCTGAAGGGTGAACTGAAGGAACCTAGGCGACTAGATGGGGTGACTGGTGGGTGAAGGACATTCTGGACAGATGGAACAGCATGTGCAAAGACCCTGTGCAGGGGGATCAGCGTGCATTTGAGGCACTTTAAAGAGACCTGGGTGGCTGGAATTCATAGAGCAACAGGAAGAGTGAGGTGAAAGGGCGCTGGAGAGGTGAGGAGAGGCCAGACCAACATGAGGGTGTTGTGGGCCATGCTAAAGGATTTTTCATTTTTCTTGATTGTTTCAAAGTTTAATAAGGTGAATTTAGGTAGAGTGCTAACATTTTCCGTGGAACTCAAGGAATACATTAAGCCTTTGATGAAAGCTTTGTGTGTGTGTGTGTGTGTGTGTTTTTTTTGATGCCTAGGCAAACAATAATTAAGGATTTATAAAATGTTTTGGTCTTACTCACTATAAAAAATCCGGCAATAAAACTGAAGCCTTGCATTATTTAGAGAAGTGTACACAGGCTTTTTGCTAGTTCTAGGATGATAACAAGGTGTTAGAATCATAGAATATAGAACTACAGATTTATGTTTGGTACACTGCCAGAAACAACAGGGTTGAAAGAACATGTTGATTTATGTATTCTTGAGATTTTCTTATCCTGTCTCAAACTGATCATTTGCTGAGATTCACATTCTATTTCTAATTCTTAACCTCAGACTAATTCTTAGAATAAAAGTATTATTGACTGAAGGTTAACTATGGTATTCAGTAGGTTATGAGTGCAGATGGTAGGGAAGGTAAAGCATCAGGAGGAGTTAGTTTGTCTGACTAAAACTAAGAAAAAAATTAATCTTAATATGTCATATACTGTTTAGAACACTGAAGACATATTTGTTCAAGTCTGAAAATGTGTTCAGAATTTCACTTGTTTTAAAAACTGCTCTCTCTATATGGCACACATCAAACTATTAATTTTTAGATTTCACATCCAGAGCTTCCTTGTCTTGCAGTCTCTGCATCTTGAACTGGTCACTTTCATTGATATTTCACATCTGAAATGGCAAGTTAATATTATTGATGACAGCAATGTTAAGATTTGAATATTCTGATGTCTTCTGTTGATGAGCCAAAATTTATGAACACTATTATCAGTAATATTTTTTGGCAGCTAAATGGTTTAGATTTTCTTCTTACAAATATATATCCTATACATACTGTGCATTTCTATGTTATCCTAATTGATACTTATAACTATTAACTATTTTCATATAATGTAGCAACAATAAGTTGGTATCTAGAATTAATACTGTGCTAAGTGTTTGCAATATTCCAGAGGTTCAAATAACAACAGGGCCTAATCATGGGGCCAAAAGAAGGAATAAATGAGGCATTCTAGGCTCTAGGTTGAAAATATTCAAGAATTGATTTGATATCAAATTTAAGGAGAAAATATGCTATTAGAAAATGCATTTTTCAGATTAAAGTCAACATTTGTTTCTTAATAGCATTGGTCATTTTCCAATTTTTCATACGTAGCAAATTAATTTCAAACCATTTTGTGCTTCTAAGTGCCATTGTGTATTGTATTTCTTTTTTTCATATTCTTTTTCATATTTTTGGATAACATTTGAGAAAAAATCAGACTACAACAGTCAATGATTACATTTGGGATGGAAGACAGTTGTAAGACCAAGGAACAGGTGGAGCATGTATGATGGGAATATTCACTTTTTGTGCCACCATTTTGTAGCTGCTCAAAAAAAAAAAATTAGCAAATGGTGGATATTGTTTCTTTACAAAAAATGGTTCTGTACTGGATCCATCTGTGAAGTATAAACATGTCATCAGCGCTCATTTTCCATCTCCAAAAAACATTCCCCATGTCCATATTTGATTTTCAAGTGCATCTGTGCACTGATGGAAACCCTCCCAACATGCTGCCACACAATTGCAAAACCCACACATTTCTGTCTCTGAATCAAGCTTTCACAAGTGCCTGGCCTCCCTGCATATAAGCTTGTGTGGAAGTTGCAAAGGCCCACTGAGTGGCCCCAATAAAAAGAGCTTCAATATCCACAGTGAGGTTAAGTTATTCCTTTCAGAGAGGTGATATTACCCATAAAGTTTTCTTTTTCTTTATTCAAAACACTTTTTTGTGGGTATCTTATCCCTGTGCAATAGTTACCTAATTGTTAGCACTTGCCCTGTTGAGTTTCTCAGTGACTAAACGTGGATTTAAGAAAGTGAAGATCTCAATATTACTTTGATTGTTCAGGATGGTTAAGTAGAAAAAGCAGGGAGTTCATCTCAGAAAGTTGAAAGGGAAGGATCCCGAATCCTAGGAGTCTGTAGCATCATTGATGATCGTATAACCTGAAAAGTATTTAAAACATCACAGAGGAAGTTTAGTCTCTTCTGAAAAATACATTCAGTAGTGAGCTCCTTGGTAAAGAAAGACATTTCATTTTCCCTCGTTATTTTCCCTACCCAGGACCAGAGTTACCTTCACTCTAGAGCAACGGAGTAAGCCTTGCCTGTCATTTTTAATCAGGTTGTTTTAGGTAATTTTTGAATTGTTTATCAATAGGTGCAGCAAGTGTCACTAGTTTTTCTCATCAAACCAGGTCTGACAAAGCAGCACAGTGCATGGGAAAGGGGCAGCTAGGTGAAACTAATGTCATAGATGTTTGATTCATTAGGAGCTTATTGTTAACGGCAATGTCTGATTGTAAAGGCTCAGCCAAGCAAAAGAGTGCAGAGTAATCAGTCGGATTTATAGTTTGCAGGGCTCAGAAAAAACAACATAAACCTTTGGATATAGCAGAAACAGAAAAATCCCCTTTGGGCAGCCCTAACCTGGAACCAGCCAAATAAGGTCATGCTACATGAAGGTTTCCTGTTAGGTGATGGGAGATAGAGGCGGATTAGAGCCATATGGCATGGCCTATCATACCTTCTGACTTAAGATAACAAAGCCAAGCTTTGTGCTTAGCTGTTTTTGACTGACATCATCAATTTTATTTTATGTTGGTCACCTCCGGTAACAGGAAAAAATGGCCTAGTGTTGATAACACATCCTTTTTTTTTTCTTTCTTTCTTTCAGTATTAAGATGCCTAGAAGCTAGTTTTGTGCTGTTAAAATTTTCAAAGAATTAGTAGCTTACTCTTCTATCACCCATCCTCCAGCAACTGTCAGCCCCCCTGCCCCTTGTTTTCAGTTTGTTCCTTGCAAATGAGAGGCAGCCTTTTTCAGAACCAGATGTAAGACTCCTAGAGAATGAGCATAAGCTGGTGTACTTTAAGCCTAATGGGAAGTTTTATATGCAAGGGCCTTGAACTGATTAGGATAATTCCCTCTTTAATACAGCTGTCCCTCCAGATTAAGGTAAACCAAATGTTGCAATCAGAGATTAGTGTACCTTGCCAGTTATTAACATCCCCGGGTGCTCAGCAAGCACGTCAGATGCTAATGCTGTGGATTTATTTGCCACTTCCCCACTGTAACTTGAACTTCTGCACCTGTCAAAGCATTCCAGTGAAGGGAGGGGCATTATTGGAAAGCAAAAGTTTTATACCTGTACACCTGTTTTGTTTTGTCACAGCTCAGGTTTTCTTTTGGCGTGCCAAGATTGCCAGGTGCTCTAATCTACTACTCTTCTGGTTTCATAGAGAAAGACTGGGTCTGCTAAAGTGCATTTGTTACTTTCATATGCTTTCTTTTATACAACCTGGGACCTATTTACCTAAACTTGAGTGTGTGCATGCGTTCATGTGTATTTTCTTTCACAAGGGTGGTATCTATAAAGGGTACAGTTCCTTTCCCAGAAAACTCCACACCTATGTCTTCTGTGTCCCTCAGACTTGGCAGCCTTAGTCATAAGGTGGGTTTCTAAGCTGTAATAAATTTGGCAGGATATCCTGCCTTCTTGCAACCCAGATGTCAAGAAAGACAAAAGTCCTATCTCAGAAAGATCTGGCTATGTTTCTTTTCCTCCTCAGCCCATACCTGGGTCGTGTTTGGACTATAGGGCTGAATGTACACAATAAAAGTATTGGAGAAGCTAGGTATAGTAACTCAGGATTATCTTTTGGCCAGTTAAGTTAGTCCAGACTGAATACTCTTGGTTCGCTTTTTACCAGTCTAGAAGGTGTGCAAACATGTAAGAGAAAATAATGGTAAGTTTGAGGAAGAGACCTCACACTTGTAGAATGAAGTGCCATTGTGGTTTTTATCAGCATCTTTTATTACTCAGAGATTGAGAATCAAAAAGTGATTACCGTGAAAAATGCATAGTTTTCTAAGTAACCAATAGGGTCATCTCAGAGTCTAATTTTTTTTTTTTTTAATATGTGGGTCTTACTTAAAGTATGTAGCTATGCTATTAAGGAGGTTACCCATGCCAGATGTGGTGGGGAAGCATCAATGCCCTGAAATTTTGTCATAGGTAGGAAGGAGCCCAGTTTCCTAGCTATCCTGGGACACTGGAAGTAGTTACTGGTTTGGGTGGTTGCTGTGGAATGGGGGGACATTTCTTTTGCTCACCCTCCTTTCCCCCAACTCTATCTTGGTATTTGCACGTTGATTGCCTGGTGCAGAATTTCTACGTATTACAGCTTAATTGCAGATTTTTTTTAAGACAAAAAATATGTTCATATCTTAGGAATTATGTCTTGCAGCCTACTAAATATGCTAATGCAGCACTAAGCAGGGATAAAGTTCTTGCCATACCCCCCAACAGTTGCGTGGAGCCCGCTGCCAAGTGATTGTTAATTGTGAAGCACAAGCAGGCTTTGCAATCCATCTTAATTGTCATACTTACTTCGGGTTTCGTGATAAGGCTCGACGTTCTGTTTAAAGTGACAACGTCGACAGGGGGAAAGGGTGTGGGCCTGAGCCTGTGGTTCTGAAGGGGTTGCGTGCTCTGACCTGTCGAAGGTTGATATGGATGGTCTGCGAGGGGATTGTAGTTGTCATGGGGTCCCCAGGCGGTTGAATGGAGAGACCGTCTGTCCTGCTTTTTCCTGTTAGGATCCTGACACGTGGAGCATTGATGAACTCAGCACAACGTTGAATGGGAGCTTTTTGGCAGCTGAGACGCTGGGGCTAAGCTGCAGGTCAGAGATAACAGCGGTGCGGATCTCCTCCTGCACACAGTCACCAGCGCGCCTCCTTCCCTCCTGAGCGCAGGAAACGGCTCCTGTTAAACACGTTCACTCTTCACTTGGCCTTTCTTCTAAAATGGAGCTTGACAGATTCGACTTTTCAGCTCTCCCCCCCTTTTTTTTTCCACCACCTCTACTCTCTACCTCAGAAATACTCTTCAGGAAGCAGGAGTTAATCTTGGTGAGGAAACGATAAGGTGATGCTTGATTTTCAGGGGAAAGCGGAAGGATATGACTGCCCCCTTCTTACAGCACACAAACTTGTAACTCTGTACCTTTTTAGGCTTTCCTTAGGTATTCCCTTCACATCTCTTCAGGGCAGACCAGAAGAGTAATCGAGGGAAGAGCTCACCACCCAGACAAATGTCATCGAACACCATGTCACATTAGGTATTGCAGAGAAGAGGAAGGAAACATTGACTTTTAAAATGTGCTTTTCCCCCCTCGATCCTTATGTGGCCCCCCATCCGAATGGTGCATCGCTGCTGAAACCAAAATGCATTGCATCATGTTCAATGCAATTGAGTTTTGCAGGTTTCTGAGACCTGGAGAACAAAGAGAAACTGACAGTCACTCTAATTATCTTTTGGCAACATCCTGTACTCACAAACGAAATGTAGAAATAATTCTATCTAGTTTTACTATCTGCCCTAAACTTGGTCTGTCAATGCGCCGTTGAAAGAAAGGGTATTTGAATTTGATCCTTTGTGTGGCATGGATTAGTGACTGTGAAACTAATAAATCGAAACTACCTCCAAACTAAGTCAAATTCTGACTGGGTGTATGTGTATGGCTTCAGTGAGGTCTGGGTGTTTCCTTATGATGCCCTGTGAAGCAAAAGGGATGGGTGTGAGGGTGAGTGTGTGAATGAGGGGTGAGCGTGCATGCACACATGTGGGTAGAGGGGATAGGGAAAGAGGATGGGAATGGGAAGCTTTCTGGTCAAGGTTCCACGAGCATCAGAGAATAAAAGGGTTGTGGGTGGGGGCGAGAGTAGGAGTGCAGTTGCAGGGCTAACACCTTGGAACCGGCAGGGTGATGCTGCCTTCTGATCTCTGTCATCTCTTACCAATTTCCCGCATCCTTTCCAGTCTCATGAGGGTATAAAGCAGAGCTGAGAGAGAGAGCAAGGAGAATGAGCAAGTGAGATATATAGGAGCCAACTGTGGTGAGTCAATAACCCTGAGGAGAATGATTCAGGTTTGGAACTCCATCAGAACTTGCTCTGATGCTAGGTACTGGCGCCAGCCCTTCCATAACAAAATGATTTTCCAGGACTCCCTTCCAATAATCCCGTGTAGTCCCATCCTCTCTGAGAGATTGGGGCGAGCCATTTCTGGGGTTGGACTGGACATCTCTCTGGCTGTTACTGGTGGTGGTGGTGGTGGTGGTGGGGTGTTTTCTGAGCATCTCTGAATTTGCCCAAACTTCAGGGACAATAGCCAGGACTGGATAGCCTCAGAGCCCCTATGAAACAAAAGATGTGAGGAGTTAGCACCAATAGCCAGCCCAAAGCAGCTGCAGGGTGAATCCTCTCTATTTCTCTTCTTGAGGAATGAAGCTAGTGAACTTCTTGCTGACTGCTTCCTTTGGTTGCATTGGACAGCTGCAGCACTGCCTGAGGAATTCTGAGAGCTTGTTTGGGGCCCCTATCTGGAATGGAAGGTTTAAGTTTCGGCTCCGTTTTCTATCTGCTTGGTCTAGAGCTGGTGTGAAAGTGTGAATGTTTGGATTGACCCCAACCAATCCTAGATATATGTGGTCATATGTCGACGTCAGGAGGTCAAAGAGGGATAGCTACCTACACAACATGATTTGGAGAGCCTGGAAAAGCACACAGGCCCTCCATGCATCTCCCCATTGATGGTGGCACCTGCTATCCTGATCTTTCAGCCAGTAAAATAATTCCTCTGAGTGAAAACACTTTTTCTCGATACTCTCCTTTATGGTGCAATTATGATACTTGAGAGAGGGTACCATTTATTATGACTGGAAAGTGAGAAACTGGCAGTTTAATAGAACTTTGTTAAGGATGATACATCTTCTAAGTCACGGAACGGGTCAAGGAAGTTACTAGATTGCAGTTTGTGTTCCCCCAAATAATTTTGGATCAAGATATAAAGACATCCGGAAAATTTCTAGTCAGCTTTGTGAAACAGTTAAAGCTTAATTTTGGGTCCTGTCTTCCTTTGCAACAAGACTTTTCATTTCTGAACAGCCTACCACAGCCTATGAGGGAACTGCTTGCACCATACTCTCTTTTAGCTCTTCAGGGTCCTTCACTGTGAAGGTTTAAGGGCTTTCAGTTTTAGTTGAAGGGCTTTCAGAGGTTTTCTCCCCCCAAATGTATATCCACACATGGGGCATTTCCCTCAATTTTGACAGTGGTACAGTAGGCACTGTTTTTATCCTTTAGTTGAAATCATATCTCCTTTTAATAACACGCCTTTTCCTGAGATTCTGCTATGTCAGGAAGGCATAACACTTTTCCTCTTTTCTGGTCTCCAACTTCACATTCCATTAACTCATATTAGAGTTGCTAGTTAAACAATACCCTAATTATCTGGGTGTTTCTTCTTTCACATAGTTCGTGTGCCCTTTGCTCTTTTCCTAAGAGCCTTACTCTCTTTAAGCATGTGTGTGTGTGTATTTATATATATATATACATATATATGTATGTATGTATGTATGTGTGTGTGTATACCCATCCTATGTGTTTTAGAATAGGTTTGGGTTAAATGGTTGTTTTAAGGATATGAAAAATGTAAAGTCACCACTAGGTCTTCTTTTATTTGGCTATGCAATTTTAATACTTTAATTTTTCTTTATGTGTGACATGATTTTTATCCTTGGCTTTTCTCTTAGTTAAAAAAAAGGGTATTATTTTCTTTTTCACTGAACTAACTTTACATACTTACAGTTGAATGTTTGAAAATATAGAGAATTATGGAAGAGAATAAACTAACTCATAACTCCATCATCTAAGTTTAACCCTTGTTACGAATTTTTAACCTTTTGGCTTATGTTATGTATTGAGAATGCATGGGTTACTTTATACTTTTAAATTGTTTTTCACTTTTCATTTCAGACTTTCAACTCTTCAAACTCTCCCATTCTTTATATGTTGACTGGCCCAAGTGGGACCACTGTAAGACGTTAGTATCTAATGCTAGATCTGGCTTGTATTCTGGGAAGGTTAATTCACAGCCTCTACATAAAATATTTTGAACCTCTTAATATGCATTTTCCTGCCCTGAATCAGTGATTTATTTTTTGATCTTTGTTAATACTTCTTTTCAAGCTCGAAACAAAAGAAATTAACTAAAAATAGCCAAAGACCATTAGCCATGACTTTAAAGTAGCATGGACTAATAGGTTGACACCTTTGATCCTTAGGTAAAAAGTTACAGTTCTTTTGTTGACTTTCTTCAAAAGGAGGAAGTGGGAGCAAATTACACAGTTGATGCTATTTTGTGCTGGAAGGAACCTACTTTTGACAGCTAGTAAACAAGTTTCAACATTTATTTATTTATTTTTTTGTAAAGTAGCTTATTCATTTAACATTTATTGTGCTAACCTTTTCTATGTGGCGAGGCACTGTTCTAGGCCTGGGGATTCAGCAGTACACAAATCAGACCAAAATCTACTGCTGTGGGAGCTTACTACTTAAAAGTAAAGTAGCTTTTGAATTTTCTACCTAAATTCCCACTTAAAAAAGTAATAATACTTTGTTTTCTAAATACAGAGTCAGTCTTGATGTATGTGGGGAAACAGTTTTATTATTGCTATTATTATTACAGTAATATTAAATAATCTTTTTTTTCCAGAGACCTGTCTCACTCATTACTCTCCAAGTTCCAATTTTCAATAGGTAAAAAAAGCAGACAAATGCAGTGACAAAGATAAATCTTTTTTTTTTTTTTTAAAGATTTATTTATTCTTCTCCCCTTCTCCCCCCATTTGCTGCTTGTTTTTTGTCCACTTCTGTTGTTATCAGCCGCATGGGAATCTGTGTTTCTTTTCGTTGCTTCATCTTGTTGTGCGGCGCCATTCCTGGGCACGCTGAACTTTCCTTCACGCTGGGCGGCTCTCCTTACGGGGCCCACTCCTTGCGCGTGGGCTCCCCTGTGCGGGAACACCCCTGCGTGGCACGGCACTCCTTGCGTACAAAAGATAAGTCTTGATGAATGAAGAATAAATGCCTTTAATATTAACATACTTTGCTTTTTTGAGCAAAGGGATGAAAAAACCAGGAGTGGTAAGAGCAGATATGTTCTTAGAAGTATCTGGAAGAGCAAAAGTGAGACGTTAAATTAGGAAGAGGTCTAATCAGAGCTAACTCTTAAAATAAAGTTGACCAGTTTTGTTTTTGAGATTACAGGCATTGCCACTTAGTTAATTTGAACAGTAATGGAGAAGTAACTGTTAGTAGCTAAACAGAGAAATAATGCACGTGGCAGAGGATATTGGCCAAAAATTTCTATAAATCAAATATATAACTTATGGATTTCCTACTAGATGTGAGGTCACTAAGGGTATAAGATGTATGTAGAAATTTAGAAACAGAGCAGGTGATAAGTTATCTTGGTGGTTTCATTACCATTTGTTTCAGTTTAGTGTATTTTAGGTAGTTTGTCACTCAGACATCAAGAGAGATGAATTTTACAGATAGAATTAGACACATTTTTTACCAGAATTCAGGATAGGTCATAGGCAGTTAGATTGTGACATGGAAATGTTGAAAGTTTAAATGGATGCTACCTGAGAAATTATCCTGGATTCTTGAGTTTGCGTGTAAGAATGGAGTCTTTGTTACTTTTATAGAGGATGATGAAAAAAGTATGTTATAACTCAACCAAGAAAAGAAGAGTGTGGATTGGAGACAAGAACTTGTGCAGTTAAATAACTCAGTGTGTGGAATAGAATATAGCTGCTGATGAGCAACTGGACATGCAGACTGTCAGCTAGAAGGATTGACCAAATTATTCACAAATGCTGGAAAACTCAGAAGAGGAAAGACAGGACGGAAGAAATGAAGGACAGAAAGGAGGAAAAAGAGAAAAATGAACAAAGGAGAGCTTTGATACCAGCTCAATACAAAGAAAAAACAATATGCTTTCTTTGGGGTAGTATAATCTACCTCTGTAATTATTTGAGCATGGGATAACCTAGGAACAAAGGATATAATAAAACTGTTTAATAGAAGCAGTAGGAAATCCTTTCTAGCTTAAGTGACACTTTGTAAAGAAAGGTGTAGATATTCCATATGTATCTTTTTATCAAGTTTCTATCCCTATTTTGGCATATTGTGCTGTCTTTTAAAAAAATTAAGTAAATTACAATAAATCCTTAATTTAGTTTCAAATCCATTCTCTTTCTCCTGATTTCTCCATTAGGGTCTGTCCCTGCTGTATCTCAAAGTCACTCAAGATCTACCTGTCTGTTGAAGGCTTCCTTTCTTAGATGAGATGAGATATAATACTCTTTATAACCTTTTAGAGACTATGTTATTTTTTCTTATTTATTATGGTCATGAACATTGTCTTTCTTAATCTTTGTGAAAGCAGAGGTAGTGTCTCCATATTTATAAAATGTATAGAAAACACTCAGCATAGTGGATTGCAAGCACGCTTTGTCCAATAAATATTAATTAATGTTGATTAGAGAGCACATGCCACTAACGAAAACCTCCTGCATCATCCAGGTCTTCAGAGCTGGAAGGATGCCCTGTTGTGGTTATTCCTTATGTTTGGGATAAGTGGAAAGATAGTTTTCCTTTTTAAAAGTAGCAATGCTGGTGAATTCAGCATGATGTAGGCATTGCTTGTATGGAGTATTTAAGAACTGCTTAATTCAGAAACCTTAAAAAAAATTAAAAACTTATACATTATAAGTATATATATATGATAGTGTGTAGCCATACTCTACTATCTGGAATTTTAAAATAATAAAAAATATTGCATCTCTTTTAAGGCAGATGAATCCGTTTGGGCAGAGGAATTGAATAGTCCATAAAATAGTATACTTTTTGTTCACCATTCATTCATCAATAAATTTTCCTAAAATAGCTACCAAATACAAAAATGAAGAAAGCTCAATTAGATATTCAGGAGCTTTTAATCTGATGGGATAAAGGCAACTACAATACAAAGAACACTGTTGTTTCCTCAAGAAAGCTGAAGATTGCGGAAATAAAAATGATAAAAATATCTAACATTAATGAGTTCTTACTATGTGGCAGCCACTGTACCATAGTTCTAGGTGTGTTGCCTTAACTCATTCCTCACAACAACTCTAAAAGGCAGACACATTTATTCTCCCCCACTTTCCAGGTGAAAGAACAGAGATCGAACCCTTTTAATAAGCTACCTAAGGGCACACACCTGGGACATGGCAGAAGTGGGCATGTGAACTGAGGCAGTCTGAGCAGAGCTGGAGATGTCAACCATTATAATCCACTGCCTTCTAGAGAATGTCGATGGAGAAATCACGTCTGATTGGGAAGGGAGTCCAGAATGGTTTCTTGAAAAGGGGACCCTGGATCTGTGTCTTAAAAGATGTGCAAGATTATGGTACAAAGAACTATGGGAAGGGAATACCAGGTAGAGAATGTGTGTGTGTGTGTGTGTGGGGGTGGTGGTGGTGGGTGGTGGGGGGGGCAAAGTTCAGGCTTGAATAACACAAAGCTGAGTGGGACATAAGGAATAAGCAAGGGATACATTTAGGAGGTGGGGCAGTGGGGGGGGGGTGGGGAGCTGAAAGAGAGAAGAGGCCAAGGATGCTTTTCTAAATTCAGTAGGAGCTGAGTATAAAACAGAACAAAGGATTCACAATAAAAATCTGAAAAATGAATATTAATGAAGGGTAATCATGAAGATGAGAGTTTCAATCAGCAAAGGCTCCTTTGAGGAACTGGAGTTTAAGCTAGAGTTTGGAGTTGATGAGAGTGAAGAAGAAAAGCATGCCAGCAAGCTAGAATGTTATGAACTAAACAGGAGACTGGGACACTCACAAAAATGAGAAGAGCTAAAAAAAAAAAGGTCTTCCCCCCGCCCCACCCCCTGAATTCAAGGACTGTGAGGAATAAGGTTGAATAAATACATTTCCACCCTTCACAACTTCTGTTCCCTCCAATCTTCTCCATCTTAGTTAATGACTGGTCATCCACACAGTTTTCAAGTTAAAAGCATGACTGTTAATTTTGATCCCTTTTCTCTCCCAACTCTAAAATATATCCAGCTTAGATTCTTACCTCACTTCATTAGACTCCCCAGAGAGTCCACACTCTGTTCTTTTGAAAACTTCAATCAGATCATGACACTTCCTTGTTTAATATTCTCCAAAGGCTGTCCACTACATGTAGAATAAATTCCAACCTCTAAGTCTGTCAAATTTCCAGCCTTAGCTTACTCTACTTTTTCATTATGCTTCAGCCTTCTCATCTCCTTTCTGTTCCTTGACTCACCAAGCTCATTCTCACTTCAGGACATTTTTACTAATTCCTTAAAAAATAAAAAAAAAATTATTGTGACTGCATCTCTTTTCCAGCAGAAAATAAACTTAAGCCTTAGATAGGCCAACCAATCTGAAGTGTTAAGCCTCTGACCATTTTCTTTCCTTGCCTTCATACTTAGAAGATTTTATTTAAATTGTTCTTTATCTCTTTACACAATTATATTTTCTTCACAGTTCTTATAATTTTCTGATATATATTTAAATGATCTATTTGTATATTTCTGTCTCTCTGAATGAGAATTTTGGCTCCAGAGGCCAGGATTTGTTTTTTCTAATCCAGGGCTACAAACTTATTGCCCAGTAAAATGCTTTGAACATAGTAGATGCTGAATAAATATTTAAGTGGATGAAGAATGAGTGAAAAGTATGAGGGTGAAGATGGCTTGAGCAATGGGTGAAAGGGGTAGAAGTTTATAATTTATCCAATATATGATGTAGATTATAGAATAAATCATGTGGATTTTTTTTCTAAATACGTTCCATGTCAATAATTACTCAAATTGTTTTCTTTTTTTGCATACTAGCTTACTTATAGTGGAGTAAGCGGACTCGAAGCCTTTTATGTTGTAGGGGGAAAGCAAGTTTGAGATTTAAAAGAAAAAAAAATGGTCTTAGTTAATCCCAGGGTGGGTGAGAGCTCAGCCAGAATGCTCTTTGGAATCCAGACAATTTAATGACAGTAACGCCATGGTGAAAGTGTCGGGAAGGTCAGATGAGATGAGCTTGTGACATGTGCAATCACTCTCGATGAGTTTGATTTTTCTACAGCATTTCATGGTGACATTTAAATTTGAATGGGAAATAATCTCGTTTTCCCCAGTTCCTTTCCCAGCCAGTGTAGGATTGCTCCTTCAACAAATTTTGATATGTTTTGTCCAGTATAGTTCTCAACAGACGGAGTTTTTGAGTTTATTTTCTAGTCAAAATAGTGGTTTCAAGACAAAGAAGAGTGTGTAGGAGCTATTTATTTTCACTTTTTAAAGGAATACCTTTCTGGCAAATAAGCAAGTAAATAAGCATGCAGAATCAACAGCTTTCTTGGAAGGAGTCCTGGGCTCTAGGTATGGGAGAATTCCTTTGGCCAGCCTTAGCTTCCCCGCACTGTTCTCGCACTTGTGTTGGCACAGTTGGTGGGTTTTATTATTAGCGGTGTGTCTTACAAGCCATTCATTCATGGAATATGGCTCTGGGAGACAAATCTTAATGTGAAAATAATATTGTCTTTGTTTTTCGTTGATTTTGGGAATGTTTCTCATAAAGGAAGAGCATCTCCAAACAGGCTTAAATTCAGGAAAAAAAAAAAAAAAAAGGAGAGAGAGAGAAAAGGTGAAGGGAGAGAGAAGTTCCCAGTGGAACAAGTCAGAGCTGAAAAATTAAGATTTGTTTTGTTCAATGCTAGTTGCCTTGCCAGTCTCAAGCTGGCACTGTGGGCTTGCTGTAGCTGCTGAGCCTGAGCTGGGGAAAGGAGACAGTTTGCTTCGGTTTTATTGCCCAGCCTCGCCATGCGTCTCAATATGTTTTTGATTTTGTATTTTAAAAATAAGGTGAATGATCTCAAAAAGAAATCATTGCAGGCGATTTTATTCTTTGCTTTTTCTAAGGGACAATTAAAAAGCAATCCTGGTTCTATTCCAGAGATTTTCTCATTCCTTAGTACAACTGTAATTTAGGCACATACAGTAGTAAATGGTGTTAGGAGATATTATCGTGTTTCTTTTATCCATGAAAATGTGTGACACACCTTATTTGTATTCTTTTGGGGAAAATGTCCTGGAATGGGTTTTGTCCTGGTTCCTTTTCGTGTCTGTCATAAGGTGTGTGTTAGAATTTAAGTTCCGAGGAATAAGAATAACATTTCTTTTTTGGGAAAAAGCATAATGATTTTGAGCTTTGTGCAGTTTCAATAGGCTATTGTTGCTTGTTTTTCCATAACTCTCCAGCCCACCAAGTCCCACTGTGACACACTTCCTACCTTCAATGGCAAATATTTATATTTCAAATTAAAATTAATTAAAATTAATTTTCTTCTGAAAAATTTTTGGAATTTTTTCCCCCAAGATCTATGAGGTAATTGGAGATACCCCAGGCTATCACAAAAGCAGGGCTGGGAATCAATGCTGTAGTGATTAGCACTTTGTAAGCCTTCAAAAATTATTAAAACCAGGATAGATTGTCTAATTTCTGGTGGGTGGATTCACTTTAGTATAATGTAATGTGCTAACAAATTCTTAGAGAGGAGGCTGTGGATCCAGAATGATGGCTTTTACATAAGGCTTTTATCCAAATTAATTCAAAGAATAACAGCAACAGTTGTGTAATGGGGGAGAATGAATAAGGTGACTAAATTAAATGATAGAGAAGTTTCCACAAAACAAAAACAAAAACAAAAACTTAAGTCAACCCAATCTTAACAATAACATTCTCATCACTGAAATCAGTAATCCCATAATAAATGTGTAAGAACTTCAAAACAGATTATTTTATCAACTATTTTGTGTATGGTTTCGTATGTACCAAATATTGAGATCAAATACTGCTTTCTTTTACTTCTAGGTTCTCTTCTATGTCTCTAAAAAGAATCTTGCATGGAACTTTCAAATAAATTCACCTGCTGAATTTGTGCCTGAAGTCTACTATATTCACCTAATTCATTTTTGGCTTTTGCTTAGCTCTAGGAATGGAGACACTCTGAGAAACTGATGCCAAATTTCTCCAGGTTGCTGGAATATTCGGGCAGTGATGGAAAAGTAAGGGTAGTGCAAGTTCCAGGGTCCTACTCTGTAGGGGGGGTCTTCGAAGTTGGTCTCAGTCAGTGTCTGGAGAGTCATTGTGTAGTCTGGATAATTGGTACAACTAGCCTGTTGTCATTTTAAGGATCCAGGAAAGTAATTTGGTCCCTGTCCACATTCAGAGAGGGACCCAATACTCTACTAGTCCTGAACAGAGAGAATTCAGGATTTAGTACTTTGATCCCTAAACCTCCGTCAGCTATGTGGCTTTCTTAGATTAACGGATTTTTAAAAAGTATTCACAGAGCTACAATTCATAAATCTACAACTGCATATGCAGTTTGAAAAAACATTTTGGTAAGTAAACAGGTAGACTGATAGCGGATATGCTGCCCTGAAAATGCTTCTGTTTTCTAGGGTGAAGGTCTTTTGGAAGGCATGTCTGGTTTGGGCCTCAAGAGGCTTTTGCCTGGTGGTCTGCAGGGTAATTGGCATTCCGAAAGATAGGCTACGCTGCTCTTCTGCTTCTGAAACCTCTGGAAAGTTTTGGAACAGCCTGTTTTGGGGAAGATAATCCCCCCAAACCTGGTTAATACAGGCATACCGGTTGAAAATGCCAGTGGACTTGAATATATCTTCCCTGTAACTTTTTCAGAGGAAAAAGGGTCCCTAAAAGAGACTGTCTAACATTAATTGGGCAAAGGAGCCTTTTCCTTGTTAACTTTTCCTCATTTTATAAAGACAGAGTGCAAAGAACAGCTTCAGACCATCAGTGACGCTGAGGTCCTGAAAATTCTGGTTTCTGCACACATTTGCTTTTCTCCCGGCGGCTCTCCTATTTTTGTATTTATATATCGTATTTTAGGTTTGTTTGGAGTATGAAATAGGTTTCCAACTTGAGAGGGAGCAACACGAGGTAAGTTCATGAAAAGTTGCTCCTCCTCTCCTTTTGCAGAATGAACGACCCTCCCAGTCTTCTCTGGGCCCAAGGCGTCGCGCTCCAGGCTTTGATCCTCGCTGGGGACAATCTGCGGCACCGTTTTCTCCCAGACCCTACGGAGAATCAGAGCAGTCACTACAGAAATGCTGGTCAAAAGGAGGCCGGGGAACATACGGGCAAATAGGTGAAAATCCAGCCCCTCCAGGAAGGGTAAAGCCCAAGGCGCACTGTCATTTTTGTGTCACTTAAATGTAAGCTGGTTACACAACCTCCCAGCGTCTCTGTTTCCTCATCTGTAGAATGGAGATAAGATTTGCTCCCTTTCTACCTCTGCAGGATCTGTGAAGATTAGATAATGGTTGTAAAGTCCATATACAAAGGTACAAGCATTATTATAAACAAGGAGATTAGTCAACAAATAAAAAAAAAAAAAGAAAATACTTAAAGGCCCTCCCCAAAGTGCATTGCCTCATCATTTTGAATTAATGTCAGTAGTTGCAGTCTAATCCATTCCGAGTTTTGTTTGGCTGAAAAAAATTAGGTGCGAGTGTCTGACCTTTCTATTTACTTATAAGGTTAAAAAAATCGTTTGATAGCGAGCATTTGTATTAACAAAAACAAAGCGGTCTTTGAATCTGAAACAGGTTTTATTTGAAAAAGAAGGTGAAGGCGAAGGTCTCTAGAAACATATGTGCCACGGAGGAATATTTGCATATATTTGATCTGCAAGCATGCTTCAGTGATTTTCACAGTATACCTTGGAGTTTAAGTTGTAGCAGAGAGCCGTTGCCATCGCTCGGCAGCATAGCGCGCGCTCTCCGGCTTTATTACGGCATACAGCAACAGCTTCATTTTTCACGTGAAAAAAAAAAATCCTCTTCACTTAATTCAGACAGTGACCTGCAGGCCGCATTCTGACTGAAGGAGCCATTCAGAATACTTCCAGACAAAAGCAGGGCTTTTTCCTAGCAACCAGATCAAAGCCAAATCTCCCAGAATAGCTCCCTCCCAGGTTTCCTTTGGCGCATAGGTTCACAAGGCCTCGAGGGCCCTGGTGTCCAGTTCTAACTTCTCTTTCAAACTGAACTGGAAAGGAAAACTCCGGAGGAATTTTCGCAGACTCTGGAAACTGGCGAGCAGCGCAGGAACACTTAATCTTGGGAGAACACGGTGGTCATTTGGAGCATCCCTAACTTTGTTATCGCCTGCATCTGCGTGTGCATTCTGTCCGACTCCCACAGAATGAGGTCTCTGTTTCCTTTCTGCCAGTACCTAATATCAGCTATGCCCAGGAGCCGGCTGATGAAGACTTCCTGTTTGTTTTGAGTCACTGTTAAAGTGATAAATATACTTTAGCTTTCTGCTTCGAGAGGAAAGAAACCAGCTGCCCTGAACTAAAGAGGAAAATGCAGAAATTCCACTGAATGGTCTTGTTATCATGGAGTTTCAAGGGCAGCATAAAAATGAAAACTATAAGCCGGGGCACAGTAAAAAATTTCCGTATTAAAGCATCTTCCTGCATGCCTAGACCTGAGTTGTTTGCCTTTAATTATTTAGGCGAATGATGCATTTTTCACTCTCTAAAACTAATTCAGCACTGTTTAGAAATTTTTAAAAATGTAAACTTACACTACAGAGTGATGGTTAGCTATATAAATAAACAATTACAGTTGTGGTTTTTTGATCTGACCACAAGCTTTTAATGCCATTTTTGCATGAACATATAATGCTTCTGGATAAACAATAATGTTTACATTGCCAGTGGCATCCACTGTTGCACTGAGTAATTTACATACATGATTATTTGGATATAGAGTAACCCAAGAACAAAGACTATTATGAAATTATTTTAAATGAAAACAACAGGGAAAACTTTATAGCTTAAGTGGCACTTCTTGTATGAAGCTGTAGAATTTAAAATTTGTCTTTTGATCTCATCTTTGCCCTTTTCTTTTGAACAGGTTTTGGATTTGATGACCAGTTTCCTTTGTGTGGAATTACTACTTTCATTCTGACCCTGAGGACAGTGAATTTAGGAAGCATTACTAATCTAACTGTCTTGGTTTTGCGTTCTTTCATTATTATTATTATTATTATTATTATTATTATTTTATTTTGTTTTAATAAGCTCAGCATAGACTCAACTTCCCAAAGCTGTGAGTTGGAAAAGATGACAACAACTTGCACGTGCTGGGATTGAGTATGAATTGGCTATCTCCTTCCAAAAGGTATGGTCTCTTAAAACAATTATTGCAGAAAAGGAAGAATTTACTAATAATCCTAAAGAAGTCTATTTGTCTAGGATAAAGGCATTGTTTAGTAAGCAAATTAAAAATAAAATTGGCATTAACACTTCTATGCTGTCAAATTTAGTGATGCAGATAGAGGCAGAACTGGGTACCTCAGACTGATAGCAATGTATCTGGTCTTGAAGACTGAAACTGGAAAATGCACGAGTTGTTGTGTACAAGGAAGGTTACCCAACACGCTGGAGTCTGTGATTAGAACATTAACACAGGGGCCTCCGGGATGAGAGAATGGCAATGTTAGAGGCTTGGTGGAGACTGGATCCTCATCATCAGAAAGCTCACATTGAAAAAAAAAACAATGAGCAGGACATTGGCAACTCATAAAAGAGGCTATGCATTTAGAAATGCTCATCAGAGTAGTTAAGACAAGTCAAATATGCCAAATATGGTTTTCCTTCATAAATATGTTGTGATGGATGAGCTTTTTAAATTATTCTCACTTTACTAATAGAACGAGAAGGGAAAAATGATGAAACATGATTAGGATGGAAGTTTCAAAGGACTAAATAACGTAGTTTCTGTCGTAATGGAAACCTGGGTGTATATGTACTTAGAAAAACTAGAACCAGAGAACCGGTGGTATAAGGAGGAGAGGAAAAAAATATATAGTGAAACCAGCATTTTGTGTGGGTAGAAAAGAAGTTTTATGAGATAAATACATTTGCAAATGTAAGAATGCTATGGGATGATTTTAGTGGATATATCTGATGCTGTAGTTTTACATAAAGATTAAAATTTGATAGAAATATATGAGATGGGGGTATAGGTGAGGCTTTTTGTGAAATCTGTCAATTAAAATACATTCAAACTCTAATAGGGTGGGACCTATCACTTACCAAATATTAAAAAGGTGTGAAAAACCACCCTTTACCTTGCTCAGTGCTGTTGAACATCAAATATCTAGTGCTTAATTGAAACTATTATGGTCAAATTTATACCATTCTCCTCAGCAATCATAATTTCTGAGATGGTTCAGAACTAGCTTCAGTTGTGATGGCACATTTGTGATCCAGCTTCAAGGACTGAAAAAGCTATATGAATTTTACCCACTTATGACCAACATCTATTTCTTCATGATCAGATAAGAACACCACAATCACATCTCGTATTTGCATATTATACTGCAATTATGAAAGCCTTTCATTTGCAACATCCCTTGTGATCCTTGGCTGGGTCTGGTTCTGGTTGTGAATGGGAGCAGTCACAGTCGTTATCTGTCCTGTGGCAATGGAGACGACTCCCACAGTGTGGGTCCTTTTTAGGGAACAGAAATACTTCCCAGGCTGTCAAACAACACTTCAGGAGCAACTTATGAAGCAGAGACTGGCAAACCAGAGTTCGCAAGTGCAGTAACTTGTAGCAAAGCGAAATTAAAGTGCGTTTCATAGCAATAAATCCTCCATCTCCCTAAACTTACGATGATGCCACACTCCTGATTCCAGGCATTTTGGACTATTCCATTGCAGGAAGTGAAGAATAGGTGTGGGGAATAAGGACTAAGGGTTTTAGAAAATAATTCATTTTCTAGAAGAAATGAGCATGGGGAGGGGGTTGTTTTTCACACCTGTTTTCACACTTCTGAAGTGCCAAGTCCAACCCTCACAAAATAAAATGTAGGTTTCACACTAAAACCCACCCAGGCATATCCCTGTAGTTTCCTAACTCTTTTATTCTTCAAGAATAAAGAAGCACCAAGATCTCTTGCTGAAGCCAGTGGCAGAGAAGCGAGGTCTCTGCCACCTTTACTTTGCTCCCTTGCTTGCAGGTGTACATGCCGTCTTCTGTGTATCATGGATGGATTCCAGGGCACTATTACTGGGCCTCCAATGACTTTGGCTCAAGACCAGTGATCTTCTTCTTTGTCTCATTCTTGATCTTAATACTCAGTGAATGAGACATTTTACCAGCCATGTGCATATAGAGTTTGCACATGTCTTAGATTCTTTTGACCACCTCTTCTATCTTACCTCAGTCACCCACTGACATCCATGTCAAGAATTTATTTCTCATTATCTCTTGCCTCTCATCATTTCTCTCCTATCTGATCACAATCTAGCATCACAAAATGTTATAATTGACATCAATCTCAGCGATTATGTCAGGCAATGTCTAACAATCATCTAACAGAACTCTTGATTCACCCATCCTCAGACCTGTTCAGTATCATTTTTCTCCAGCTCAGCAAATGCCACCTTTATCCACACAGGTATTCAGGGGAAACTCCTAGGACTCATCCTTGGTTCCTTATTAACTTCACCACCCTGTATCCAATCCATCTGTAAGTGTTGTTTTCTAGCTATCCTGCATCCTACCATCATTTCTTATCTTGAGAGGGTAAGAACCCCAAACTTATCTCCTTGCTGCCTATTTTGTCATATGTCCCTTTGTTATTTTCTACATACCACTTTCTGAAGCCTTATTTATTTGCGTCCTTTGTAATTTTCTGGTTCTGCTACCCTTTATTAGGCTGTAAACTCCATGAGAGTGGAGACATTGAGTGGAGTCCCTACTCAATAGCCTCTATGACCATGCAGAACATTGTAGGTACTCAATGAATATTTGTCTAGTAAATAAATTCACTCCTGCACAGACTGGAAATATGGGGCATACAGAAGCTAAGTGATTTTCTCAGGTTCACCCATTAGTTGGTAGCAGATCTAGGACTAGAACTTATGCCTCTTGAACCTCAGCCTAAAACTCTTGTCATTTCACCATATTGTGACTACTATTGTTATTACTGTGCAAGACTATATTCTAGAGTCTTACGGAATGCAGTCCTTAATCAGAATGCATCTGATTAAGTAACTAAGTGGCTGGGTAAGGTCCAACACCAACTTGCTGCACCAAATTTTACTCTTTAGCAGTTTCACTGTACTGTCCAGTGCAGGCAAGTAGCTCTAAATACCCCTGCAAACTTTAACCTTCTGGGTGATTCATCCAATACTATTTTAGTTGTACTCTCACTTTTGAACGTAAAACCATTTATTATTATTTTTCTTTATTAGAGAATTTGTGGATTTACTGAACACTCATGTATAAAATACAAGATTCCCATAAACCACATTATTAACACCTTGCATTGGTGTGGAACATTTGTTACAATTGATAAAAGCACATTTTAAAAATAATTGTACTATTACCATGGTTTAACTTAGGGTTCACTATTTGTGTAGTGCAGTTCCAAAAACCATTTATTTTTTTAATGCACTTCTTTCTGTTTCTGTCTCTCCTTACAGACTTGTGTTTTGAGTCCAATTTTTCTAGTCTCTTCTGAGATCTTGTTAATTCAAACGATTGCACTCTCTTTCTGTGCCCCTAGGTCTTTCCTCTTCACTTGCTTCATTTGCATGGTGTAGTGCACAGGCTTTAGACTATGTAGACCTCAGTTTGATCCTGGACAAATTACTTAATATCTCTGAATCTTGATTTCCTCACCTATAAAATGGGGAGTACTATTGCGTAGATTAAATAAGAAAATATAGGTAAAGCCCTCCCTGACACAGAGTCTTCATTAAATGGTTGCTATAAATATTTTTATAAAAACAATCAGATTTCCCTTATCTAAAAAAACCCCACATTGATAGAAATGAAAACACCTACAAAATTCTCTTAGCTCTGCTACCCTTAAATAGCTGTTCTTCACCTATCATTTATCTTGGTGTCCAAAAGTCTTGAAAAATTTGCTGTATACTTATTCCCTTCCCTTTGTCATAATACTGTTTTATCTCAGCAGATTGAGAAGAGTCTGTCCATTGTCAAATCTTACACTCTTGATTTTTCTTTGCAAATTGTGGTTATTAACAGAGATGCTCTTTTTCTCTTGTGTTTGCATTTTTACTTTGCATCACCAGTCCCAGAGCCTCAGAAGGATGAAGATGAGTTCACCAAGCTTACCTTGTAGCCCAAGGAGAGCTGGGATTCTTTCTTTCAGGGGAAAATGTCCTCCAATCTTTCAAGCACAATTGGGAGAACCATAGGGATAATGTGAGGCATTTAGTATACTACCTGGGAGGTCAGGTCAGTCAGTGGACAAAAGTCTAGTCAAGATCCACATAGTTAAGAATGAAATGGGGTATGCTGTTATTTGAGGGATGCAAACATAGTAATCTAGAGAAATTTAAATTGCTAGTAAAGGAAACAGGTCTCATAGGAGATGTTCCTCAGTGCAATGTGCCATTTTTTTAGAATTGTGGTTGCTGCTTGAAAGTCATTCTGAAAGAGGAGTTTCATAGCAAGTTAATGGACAATAGTGAGCCAGCCATGTCAGCAAAACTGCCCTCAGGAGAAGAAAGGAGTGAGTGGTCTCCTCAGCACTGCCAGAGAACTTTGCCCTAGATTGGAATGATACCTCATGCAAGGGCTATGAAGAACACCAGGGGTGGTGGGAAGAGCCTGTCTTAGTGGGGCTGTAAGTGACAAATTACTAGGTTTACTGACTTCCTTCCCTTTTTTTTTCTTTGTTTTCTTTTAAATGTTATATTAAAAAAATATGAGGTCCCCATATATCCCCCACCCCACTCTTGCCACCCCTCCCACATCAACAACCTCTTCCATCATTGTGGCACATCCACTGCACCTGGCAAATACATTCTGGAGCACTGCTGCACCACATGGACAGTGGTCCACATTGTAGTCCACACTCTCCTCCAGTTCACCCAGTGGGCCGCAACAGGACACACAACGTCCAGCATCCGTCCCTGCAGCACCATCTAGGACAACTCCAAATCCTTTCCTTTTAATTATATGTTCTTCTACTAAAAAGGAACCAGAATTCTTAGTTTCTAAGTAACTGCTGTGGGACTCAAAACCAAAGACTTGAAAAGTTTCTAGAAATTCACCTGGAATCTCAGTGTCACAGACTTCTCTGGACAAGGAGATGCAACTCAAAAAGGAACTCAAGCAGTGTTCCATGCTGAGCCCCGTTTTATAGTTTTACCCTCAAATGCTTCATACTCTACCTAGTCAAGGACAAGCCACCAGCTCCATCTTTCCTCGATCCATATTTAGTGAATAAATTACCTACCACATTTTTTTTTTCCTTAACAGCTGAATTTGTTAAGAAAAGGTTTTCAAATATTTTATTTTAGTTGAAATAGTACAAAAGGCCAGCTACTGAAGATTAAATTGTGTCAACATTAATCTAAGCTGTTTCCAGGGCTTCTGGAAGTACTGTCAGAGACCACAGACATTTTGAGTCCTCTGAGATGTCCTTTGGTATGTGGTCTTCAAGGATTTCACTTACAACTAGGAAGAGTTTTCTTTAAAAGAGCATATATCTCCTTTTATTGTTTTCTATTATGTTTATCATTTTATCTTTACTATGTGCCAAACAGTTTTCCATGGAACGATTTATTCTAATAATTAAAAAAAGCAATATTCTTTTAGTGGATAACTGTTTTGTCTGAGTTATAAAATATAATTTGCCTTTTTCTTTGTACCATTGTTCAAAAAAAGATTCATCTTGAATTAGTTTGAGGTGTACTGTGGCTTACCTTGGTCTCTAAGTGAAAGATTTTTCTTTTTCAAAAAAGAGACGAATTCTGAGTTGATAGGGTAAAAGATCTGCAGTCGTATTAAAAATGGCATTTTCCATTATGAAGTTCCTTCCAAGTTGCCATAATTTTGCATCACAGGTATTGAACACCTATTAAAGAAATATTTGTCTGCATTATGTTGGATGTAAATTAGGTGACTCACTTTCTCTAGCTCTTTCTCTATATTTATTTTTAATCCTGCTCTAAAGCAAGATCTAGGACCAAATGGAATTAAAGCCTCCTTTTGGTTTGATTGGTCTAATATTTTTCAATGAGCTGAGCATGACTCACAGCCTATCCCCCTTTTAATAGTAATTACACTGAGACACTGAAAGATTATGTAAACTCGTAATAGCAGATTAAATACCGAGACTGTAGCCTATTGTATGACACTGTTATGTTTAAACTGGCACTGTTCAATATTGTCCTCAGATAATTTTAATATTTGACATTATGACATGGCTACAGAAAGTATAATAATTAAGAACAACCTTTGTATTTTGCTGTTTTCATTGTTGGAAAGGCATTTTTCACTTTGAAAGGTGTTTTTCACTTTGAATGAACATAAGTAAATAATGTGTCAAAAACATCTTTTTCTTGTTTTGTTGATAAATGCTTCTGTAGCATGATGGTGGCTATGTCTTCTCTATTAAAAAACAAACAAAACTAGACGTATTTTGTTTTTTTTTTAGCTGAAGTATTTTATATTTATTACAGAGAACTTAGGAAATACAGATAAATAAAATGAAGAAAATTAGAAACCTCCCACAGACTCACAACTCAAAGATAACCATTGTTTTTCTGTTATTAAAAAAAAATTAATACTTTGGTGTACATCATTTCCAAACTTTTTATCTATGAGCATTAATGTATGCATTTTTAAAAAAAGGTAAACCCTACTGTAATTTTGTTTAATCTCTTTTCACATATGAATATGTGAATATACATTACTATATTTCAATGTCATTAAATGTTCTTTCACAACACTCTGTCGTCGCTGCATCAATTTTTATTTAACAATCCCCTATTGTTAAGGATTTAGATTGTTTCCAATCTTTTCAGTGATTGTAAATATGGTTAGACTAAACATTCCATGTAGTCAAAAATTTGTCAACACTCAGTTTTTTTATTAGAGTATATACCTGGAAGTCGAATTGCTGAGTCAAAAAATATATATATTCAGATTTTAGACTGCTAGTACATTGTAGTAACTTTTTCATCAGAAAGATTACTCTAATTCACATGCTAATTTGGTTGAGGCTTATTCACTCAGTATTTTCAAATCTAACAGCCATTCCTTTTGTGGCAACCAGTGATACTGACTGTGTGGTACCCCAAACTGGTAATAAGACAGTCAGAATAATTGGGTAAATTCGCCAATGTCCTGATTATTTTAGTTGTATTAGTTTGGTATAATTATTTTTCCTGTCTGCTTTTGACTAGTGGTATCTGGGTACATCATATGTTTTATTCTTCTCCAAGAAGCCCTAAGTAAATAGAAAAAGGGAGCCTGTCAGCTCTTAGCCTTCAATTGCAGTCTAATATGGTATATTAACACTCAAGCCAAATTCAGGAAAATGCCATCCATTAATCATAGGAAAATGTAAGAAGCAAGAAGTGTGATGATATTAACCAGAAAATGGTTCACGGATAACTCTGAAGTAGAACATGCAACCTATTCACCCAGAGAGCTATCATACAAATTAGTGTGCTCACCACTAAAACTGGCCAAAGTTTCTAGACCTCAATCAGGTTTGCCGCTCAGATGACATCCTAAGAAGAAGGTCTAGGCACAATTTAATTTAAAAAATTCCCCTGTATTTTCCAACCTTTTTTTTTTTCTCAGCAAATTTAAGTATGTGGGGTGTGGTAGAGATTATGCATCATTTACATTTTTAGATTCCAGATTGTGAAAAAGCAAACATTAATACATCTTGATATTTCCATTGACCTCTTTATAAGATGAGCTTATTTGTGAGTCATAGACCAGCAGAGGAAAACAATTAAAATATCAATATCTTAATCAAATCTCCCCTACCTTCACTCCTAAAAAAGTTTCTAGCCTAAAAAAGAAACTTAGTTCTTGGCAATTTTAGCCTGAAATGCTTCTTCAGCTTTTCTGAGACTCTAGCCATCTCAAAATGCATGTTAAGACAAAATTGGCCCATAGCATTAAATTTTGGTAATTGAGCTTACATCTTAAAAACTAAGCCCTTTCACTTCCCCATGAAAAGAAAAGAAAATTTCTTGAAGATAAATTTGTTGTCCACTTCATGTTTGTAATCCCTAAAGTGCCTAAGAATTTGTGTGGAATGAATGAAAATGTCTTGTGTACCCACAAAAGTAAGATATTATTATTATTGGCAACATATCGTAGTTGAGAGAACATGGATTTATGCAAAGGTCAAAATCCCAGCTTCTCCTCCTGCTGTACCAACTACTAGCTGTGTCAGCTTCGGCAGGTTACTATATCTCTCTGAACTTTAGACTTTTAGTTATAAAGTGATATGAATAAATGCTCTGCATAGTGTACAGTTTGTTTTGAAGATCAATAATAGAATATTTTGTAATCTGAAATATAATAATAGAATATTTTGTAATCTGATCATGTTAAATGAAAACTATGACTATCATTGTCATTTTGAAGATATGTATCATGGTTTTCCATACTGGAATTCTTATTTTAGTGTTGGGATTGAAATGATAGCCTAACTGAAACTGAACACCTTTGTATGTAGTGCTTATTTTCATCTTAAGTTTTAGAAATAGAGGTTTTTACTAGAAATGATAAAGATGTATGTATATATTTTACTATATTTAATTATTTTCTCTTTCTTTTTCTACTTCTTTTTAAAAATGAAGCATAACACATACAAAGAATTGCCCAGATCATAAATGAAGGTGCCCATGTAACCAGCACCTTCATCAAGAGATCAAAACTCAGCAAAGCAGATGTGGCTCAAGCGATTGGGCTCCCGTCTACCATATGGGAGGCTCCAGGTTCAATTCCCAGGGCCTTCTGGTGAAGGCAAGCTGGCCTGTGGGGTGGAGGGCTGGCACAGCAAGATGACACAACAAAGGAGACACAGAGGAGAGACAATGAGAGATGCAGCAGACCAGAATGCTGAGGTGGTTCAAGCAATTGAGTGCTTCTCTCTCATGTTGGAGGTCCTGGTGCCTCCCAAAGAGAAGACGAGAAGACAAACAGACACAGAAGAACACACAGTGAACGGACCCAGGAAACAGAAAGCAAGTGCAGACTGGGGCAGGGCATGGGGGGGGGGGGGGGAGGTGGAATAAATAAAATAAATCCTAAAAAATGAAGAGAGATTATCACTCCAAAAAGGCCCCCTTCATGCCCATTCCAGTCATTTCCTAACTCCCCCTTCCAAGGGGAAGCAAGGTCCTAGCTTCCAACACTCTGTTAGTTTCCCATGATATTGTGCCACAACGGGAATGCAGCCATGTCACATACCAAGCTGTGTGAAATGGCAAATTGCCCACCATTTTAAGTTTTAATTCTGTTCTTCTTTAAAAATAAAGAGGTGAAATGGTTAAGGTGTTCTTCCACCTCAATTTTTAATGATTTTTCTAGAGGGCACTGTATGTATCTAGGTTAGTACTCTTTTTGTACAACACCTTCTGTGGTTGGTTACTTTAGGTGGAGTTTCACAGAAGCCATGTTCTAAGTGAGAAGTGACCAGTTTACTTTTCCTTTACCTTACTTCAGCCAAGCCCTTATCCCATCTGCATAATATAACATGGGCCCTTGGTCACAGGTGGAGTTGTGGAGAGAGGACTGATGAACTGAAGGAAATGAGGGAACTCAATCTCTCCCATGATGCTTTAAGAACAACCTCACAGCCCTCTCCACTGCTTAATGCATTGGGCGACATCACATCACATAAAGAATGGAAAAGTCTCTTATTTTGACTGCTTTAGAGCTACCTTTTGCTTATCAGATGAATATGGATTTCTACAAGTTAGCAATTAAAGTTAACTGTTTGGGTAACAATTTAGATGACTTAGTGATATACTATCTAGAAGGAACCTATCATCCTATGACTTCTGTCCTCGGAAGCTGAGTGAGATGAGGAAGAACGAATTAGTGTAACTTCCTCACAAAGTCAAAACAGCAAGCCTTGCTACTTTCCTCGAGAGACACGTGATCTGCCATGGGCTGAGCCTTCTGTGGTTCTAAGGGTCTGTGTACATGAGGGATTTATATAAATGCTTTCTTCTTGTAGTCTTTCCTGAATGGATTCTACAAAGGGAAGGATTCATTTTTAGACCCAGAACCCTAAGAATATGTGTCCCTGATGGAAAGTACACAAATCCCCAGGGGTCAAGGAACAAATCATTCCAATATATCCTGTTTCATATCTCAACTAGGAGATACATCTTTATCTGTGATCCAAAGCAATCTCTTATCCAAGATGCTCATGTAAGGCGATGAGATTGCCAAGTCTCTTTTCCTTGAGAAACACTGAATAGAATTCTAAAGGTTAGCATGATTCAAAGGGACAATAAGAATTTAATTATATCCATTTGTGGTACGTCCAAGTACCAGGTTCAGTTCCTGGCCACGTGATAGGGACATGTTGAACCACAGGTTCATAGTGCATTATGTGCCTCATGGTGATCCACATTTAGGAAAGACAGAAATTACTTTTCCTCCTCTGGGCTCTTCTGACTGTGACTTTTGGCTCCTCAGTACTCAATTGGGCATGGGCAGTTGTCTTCTATGGCGACCTTGTTGGATGTGGAGAATGCTTTCTGCTTATCTTTGTGAAAATTGCTTATATACAATTAAACTCTCAACCAGTACTTTCCGTCTCCTCCAATACCAAACGAAAAACCCCACCCCCAAATCTAAACACCAGACAAGTAGCTTGAAAAACGAAAATAAATTTTCAATCCCAAAAACTCTGGGCTTCTGTGATTGAAAATCTCTCTCTCTCTCTCTCTCTCTCTCTTTTAGCGAGTGGGAGTTGCTTTCATCATTGCTGGTCATATGTTTTTGTTTTTCATTTTCTGGTGGAGAAGTTTTCTAGGGTATTTTTCAAACTTTCCAGCTTAGCAAAGCGTTGGCTAAAATTGAAAAGAGAACTAGGCGTTGGGTTGGAGGCAGCATTAGGTTTGTTCTTGGGGGGCGGGGGGAGGAAGGGGGCAGGTTGCTGACACAGCGAAAATAAGACAAAACATTTGAAACTTCTGGCTTTGTACTTCTCAAATGCCTCTTTTAGAAATCGCTTAAGTCGTTATTAACATCCACCACCCACCTTCCCTTTCTGGTCCTGACATTGGGTAATAATAGATAATGTTGACATATGCTCCCTGCTGGTCAGAAATTCTATACTTCTGTGAAAGGTAACATTTTCAAGCTATGACAAAATGTATTTTACTTGGACAGGACATTAGTTATTGGACGAATCTCAGAATGTGGGCTGTGGGGTAAAAGTTTTAACGTTTTAGTTGTGGGAGAAAGTTTGTTGGGAGAGTAAAAGCATCAGTATGGGGTGTGTTTAGCTTTCACCATTTCTAGAAGTATTGGCTTCGTGTCAAACTCTTATGTCCCTAGGAATGTAAAGGAAACATTCCCAGTATGTATAAAGAACAGCTGTCCATGAACACAGTAACTTTTAAAAAATGATTATACCCAACTTTACAGCAGTATGGATTATGGAATCAAAAATATATTTTTTCACTGTGTACCAAAGAATTCTGTTTTACAGGCCAGTTTTGAAGCTTTTAACTGCAGGAGACATATGCTGCAGTTCTGTTGTTTGTTCTCCATGTGATGTACTCTGAAATATATTGAGAGAGAGAGAGAGGAAAGGAGGGAGAGAGAGAGAGGAAGGGAGGGAGAGAGAGGAAGGGAGGGAGAGAGAGAAAGGGAGGGAGAGAGAGAGGAAAGGAGAGAGAGAGAAAGGAAAAGGGAGGGGGGGGGGGAGAGAGAGAGAGAGAGAGAGAGGCATGCAAATTCTTCTGATTGAATGTGATCCTCAAAAGTACTTTTCAAACTAATTTAGGGGATGAGTTAGGAAATGCCCCAGCTGGCTTCCATGCTACTAGAGTCTGAACAGCCCTTTGCAAAGCTGGAAAAATTGATTTTGTTTTGAAGGCTCACACAGACGTTAGTGTTGTGGAAGTTGGACAGAGTTTTTATTGAATCTGGTCCTTTGTGTTTTATGACAATCTGAATGAGTGTTAAGATTCCACGAATAAATCTCTTGCGTTTCTGAAATTTCTCATATAAACATGGGCGCCGTCAATTTGTTCTCTGCATAAATGTCTTTCAGAATGTTAACAAACATGGCGCACGATGGGTGGGCCGGCCGATGGGGGAGCACTTTGTCTTACTTGGTAGGATATTCCAGCGTGATTTTCCTTTGGTTTCTCAATGAGGTGGACACTGAGAACTGGGGGCAGTTGGGGGTGGGGTGGGATGAGATGGAGAAAAAGAACTTCATGGCAGAGAAAGAGTCAGCCCTAGGCTGTTTGCAAACGTGGTGTTAATGGCCTTCAATTGAAAGTCCAGCCAAGACACCGCATCAAGGGGACTGTGGGTTGGCCACCAGGAAATATATAGCTTATCATGTTCTGTGCTTCAGTTGAATAGCTCTGAAGGTTATTGGGAGGAGCTAAACTTTGTAGGTAGCAAAAACAAGAATATATTCTAAAATATAGTTTTCCTATATTTCGCATCCATTTGTGATTTGTCCATGTACTTTAAAATGTCAGATTGATAATACCCTAAAATTAACTTCCAACTAGATACTGTAATTTAAAATAAGCAAGCAGAAAAGAGAGTCTTCATTTTTATGACATAAATTAGATCATGAGCAATATAAACACTTTTGAAAGAGAATCACGATTGAGTTTCAGGAAACATTATGTTCCACAATTAATGGCAGTGAAAAATTGCATATTGTATAATTTGAAGTTTTATAATGTATAAATATCATTTTAACTATCATTCTGAATCTAACTAACATCAGGTTTTCATTTTGAAGCACAAGTCCAGATCTTAGTGGCCTAAATCTTATTCTTCACATATGTAATGCTGACTAGAGCTGGCATGGCTTCTTTTCCTTGCACCAAAAAGAACTTATTCTTATGTGGGTAAACTACCATGCAGCATCCAGCTGTTTACTTAGTTTTTACATAATTGCCCTTCTAGTGTAGTTATGGTGTATGATTCATTCCTTAGCCATATTCTTTCCTACACACTGCCCTTCATGGAGACTTGGTAAAGGGTCTGAGTGGTCATTTTGGTTGAATTTGTATTCATGATGAAACCAAGGAACTAATGGGGATATTTCTTGGGAGATTTTAATACACTGTGTTATTGGCTTTACAAATTGGGCCAGTTACTTGATGTGCTAGTCTTTGTGGGCCAGATTCTGTCCTGTTTCTTAAGATTCCCACTAAAGTAGTAATTACCTAGTGGAAGAATACTAAAAATGTTTGGCCAAATTCTGTTCTAAGTTGCTATCATGTAAGTCCCATTGAAGTTAATTATGACTTGGGAAGAACTAGTGCTATACTGTCGTAAGGATTTTGGAACTCTGTGATTTGCCTTCCCAGCTACCAGGCCACCAGCCTGTCTTGAAATGTCTCATTTTAAGAGACCAGTTGACTCTATAGTAGGTAAGAAATGGCTGTAGCAGTACTTAACTATGTATTGGGACCTAAATAGAATTTAACATAAATGAACTTCAAGAAGTTTGATCTTTTTGTAGTTTCTCTTGTTAGGGAAGAGTCTATTTTATAGAAGCTTTAATTCTCTCTAGTGTGTTAGAGCCTATTGGTATGAGTTAGCCTCCCAATCCCTCAGCATCCCTTAACTATAATAATATATAATTTTTATTTCCATTTATTATAAAACATTTGCTTAAGTTATCACTGCTTAGCTATCATTTCCTGGAGCTAAACCACTATCTTCCTTAAATACAGATATTTATATATAATTCGTGTCAAAAGAATTCATTACAACTTTTCAAAATACGTTGGTTCTCATTTAACATATGTCTCAGTTTTCACCTTTTATTATTTTTTAATGAAAAAAAATGGGCTCCATGACCTATTGCATAACAATACAGTATTTGTCACTAAACAGTTTCCCTGCAGGATTTTGTCATTATATAAATAAGGCTCCAGGGGAAAGAGGAGGCTATTGCCCATGGTTTGGTGTGAGTGGAACCCATTGCAATTAGGACCATTCTCCCATTCTCTTGGTTGCACAGGCTAAGTCCTCCCCTGAAAGTTAGTATATGAAACTACCTGACCTCTGGGCTCCTCTGATTGTCCAGAGAGTATCTCGAGGTGTGTATTATGAAACCAAGCAGATCAGGAAAGGTGATGAATGATGATTAGTTTTGTATCCTATGGGAGTTCAAAGTCAGTTGAGACCAAATCCACTTCAAAAGCCTTTCCAGATTAAGAGTCAAGGAACAATCAATTTATCCTGGGAATCAACTGCCTTGGGGGGTTACAAAAGTGATCAAAGCTGCCTTTCTGTGTGCTACCAACAAAGCTAGCAGGACAAAAAGGGCATTGAAAATTGAGTTTCAGTGTTAGAAGTATAGGTTGTTAGAGCTAGAAGGAACTTCTTTAGCTTCTCCATTCTTCTTTCTCTTCTTTCTTTCCTCCCATCCACACTCCCTCTCCCTTTCCTATTTTCCTTCCCTCCATAAGCATTTATTGAACTCCTAGTGTTTGCTGTGTATTATAATGACCAAGGAAACAAGGGAAGTCATTCCTGTTCAGGAGGATTTTATAGCCTAATTGGGGTGATGTTCAAATTAGAGAGACTCACTTGCATATGAGAGTACCCAGAGTAGATAAGACCTTCAAGGCCTTATCCACTGAAAAGATTTTCATACACTTTGCAATTAAACATGAAAGTAATATTAAACTCTAAAGTGAATGCAGGGAAGTGGATGTGGCTCAAGTGATAGAGCTTCTGCCTACCATATGGGAGGATCTGGGTTTGATCTCTGGGGCCTCCTAGTGAAAGAGAAATTGAGAAAGCGTGTCCATGTGGCAAGCCATTTCCCACGCGAGTACCTGTGTGGTGAGCCAGTGCCCTCCCAAGTTCCTGCATGAGCGCCTGTGTGAGTGCCTGTGCAAGTGCCTGCGTGGTGTGCCAGTGCCCCTCGCAAGTGAGTCATGCAGCAAGATGATGATGCATCAAAAGAGAGACAAGGGGAGAGTCAGATGAAGTGCAGCAGAAACCAGGAACTGAGGTGGTGCAATTGAAAGGGAACTTCTCTCTCCATCAGAGGTCTCCAGGATTGAATCCTGGTGAATCCTAGATGAGAGAAAATGAGAAGAGAAAACAACACAGAGAGCAAACAGAGGAGGGCTGGAGCAGGGGAAGGGAAAAAAAATCTTAAAAAAAAAAGTGAATGCAAGGAAGGTCAACTAAGTTTTGATGTTGCCTTTGATAAATATTTTAATGCTTTCAAAAGTTTTTTCTTTAAAGTTCAAATGATTTTAAATTAAGTTTTTTTCTAAGCTTTTTGGTGCTCATCCTTGTAGTTACTCGATGGGCCTGTTACATCATCTAGCAATGGTGACTTCTGACTCAGGTAGCACATTCAGGTTTGGCTTTCCAAGAGGAAGTGTTACCTGAGTTGAATCTTGAAGTACTTGAGTTTATCTAGGTGGTGACAGAGCTGGAGAGGTGTCCTGGGGCCTGGCAGCAGGAAAGACGATGGGATTTGGAGGTGATATGTTTTAGGGACAGATGAAATTCTCCATACCAATGCATTGAGGAAAATAATGTGCCCATGGTTTGGTGTGGATGGAACATAAAGTGGGGGCTTGAGGGACTTAAGGCTTGATATAGCATGTTGAGGAGTTTGGATGCTGTTGGGGATTGAATGATGTCGCCCACAAAAGGCATGTTCAGGACCCAACCTCTGGTCTAGTGGGTATGGAAGATATTATTAGCTAAGGTGAGTCCAAAGTGAATGAGAATGGGCCTTCATCTGATATGGCTGAAGTCCCTATAAGGAAAGGAAATTGAATATGGGGAAGAAACCATGGGGAGCAGTCAATAACTGAAAGTCAATGGAAGTCAGAAGAAAAAGGAAAAAATGCTCCCAAGTACATTGCCATGAGATGTAAAAGCCAAGTAACCCTAAAGATTGCTGACCACCTAGAAGATACCTACACCAAGAGGAAGCAATCCTTCTGGCCCCCTGAAATCAAGAGGCAATAAATTCCAGTTGTTAAGCCAATCCATCACATGGATATTTTAACAGCTAAGAAACGGATACAGATGCCATCTGAAAAAGAAAAAAAAAAAAAAAAAGAAGGAAATACTGAGAACTTTGAGTCAGAGAACAGGAGATTGATATTTTAGAACAACAATTCATTTGATAGTGTTGAGAAGACATTTGTGGTTGGGATCATGGCTGGTGACAGGACAAATTGGGAGGCTGTTGTAATAGTCCTGACAAATATGGGAGAGCCAGAAAGGTCTTTTGATGGTTGAACTACCAGGACATGTTATTGTGGCCTGTGCATAAATTCAAACTTATCTAATTCTGTATCCAAGTTTGCCTACTTCTTTTGGAAAGTCAATTAAGTGATATAAACTCTGTAGGCTTTGAATATTCAGGAAGGATGTAGACTGGATGTGTATCCAAACTTACATCCAGATGGAATGTGGGTAATATGTTAATTCAAGTTTACCTGGTATGTGGGTGATATGTTAATCTAAGCTTACCTGGTATGTAATCAAACCCCTAAATGCTAAGAAACTAACAAGGAAAGTCCTTTTGCACCAAGGTGCCACTTGGCTCCCACTCCTAAATCCTCTGTATAAAAGGGACCTGGAAATCCTGTTCCATGCTTGGTTTTTAGACAGAAGTCTGCCAGGCCTGGCCAGACATAATAAAATTCCTTCTCAGAAGAGTCTTGCATCCTGGCCCTCGGTACCATGATGACCGACTTCTCTCTGCTAAACATTTCTAGAGGCTCGTCCGGGATCGCTGCAAAGGCCAGAGACAGGAACACTTGGTTGCCCCTCTCAGATACCTCCTAGAAGTCCGGGAGAGCCCAGGTGAACCTTGGCAAAGGGTGCCCCTGGATCCCTTTAGTCTAGAAAGAAGTTGTAGACTCAGCTGGAGCCCTCCCGGAGAAACCAGAGGCACTGGGAGGCTTGAAAGAGACCCTGAGAATGAAGCAAAGGAGCGCCTCATGCTAGACGGGTAAGACCCCTGGGGGCAGAGTTCAGGGAAAGCCTAACTCTGGAAGTTAGAAGGGGGAGCCTGATCACCTCCTGAGAAGACCCAAGTACTCCCAAGGAGAGGGGAGGAAGCATCTTCTCTAGGTCCAAAAAAGAGAAGGAAAGAGGGTGCTTGTGTGCATGTAATTGTGGAGATTGAGTGAGATGTAGAAACACACTTCTGGGGGGTGAGTGTGGCATCCCGATTTGCGGTTCCATGGTGAACCTCATCTGGTTAAGGGCAGTCTGGGGGACCTCCCTGCAAAGGGACCATCTTCCGAGTCTGGGGTTTATACCAATCTGCTAAGGTTAAGAGGAACTGTAAGTCCCTGTGAGGGGCATGGCCAGAGATGGATGAAGTGAAAGACTGATTGAGTATTGTGCAGCACTGACACAGGGTGGAAACATGGGAAACACACAAAGTAGGACCCCATTAGGTTTTCTGCTGAAAAACTTTCCCCAAGCATTCCATGGAGATGTATATGGCATAATGTTCCAGCCAGGAAAGCTTAGAATGCTTTGTGAATTAGAATGGCCTACTTTTTGGGGTGGGCTGGCCCTAGGAGGGCACCTTTGACTCCCAGGTCATCTGTAAAGTCCATGACATGGTAACCAAAAAACCAAGGCACCCTGACCCGTTCCCATACACTGATGTCTGGCAGGACACTGTGAGTCAAAGTCTGCCCTGGTTAAGGAAATATATGACTAAAGAAGTCAGGATTTGCCTGATACAAAAGCCCAGAGGTACTATCCAGGGAACCAGGTCAAAGAATTGCCTTGCAAAGGGTCCAGAGAAAGTGAGCTTGAAATCTAGTTCTGACACACCCATTCTAGAAGAGCCAGACCAAAATGACCTCCCACCGCCTTATGCGTTTGCTCCTACTGTGCCAGTGCTGAGGAGTGGGGATGAGCCACTTTCTCCAAAGCCTTGTTGTTTCTGCAGTCACTTTCTCCAAGCAGCACAGCCCCACAGCTCCTGCAGCTGATTCCTCAGCCACCTTCTCCAAGCAGCATAGCCTCGCCAGTTCTACAGCAGCTTTATCCAATCAGAGCAGCCCTGCCACTCCTGCAGGTGTTTCCACAGCCACTTTCAGCAAGCAATGCAGCCCTGCTTCTCCTGCAGCCCCTTCCGCAGCCACTTTCTCTAAGCAGTGTAGCTTTGCCACTTCTGCAGCTGCTTTCTCCAAGCAACATGGCCCCCCTACTCCTGCAGCTGCTCCCGCAGCCACTCTAGCAGCTGCTCCCACAGCTGCTTTCTCCAAGCAATGCAGCCTCTTCACACCTGCAACTGCTATCTCCTCCAAAGACTAACCAAGACCTACAGACTCTCAATGAAAGTCCTGCTCAGTTCTACAAGTGACTGTGCAAAGTGTCTCATGTATATAAGCCCTTTAACCTGGACACTCCTGAAGGCCAAACAATGGTCAATGCAGCATTCGTTGCCCAATCACAGGCCCACATCCAAAGAAAACTACACAAGTTAGATGGGTTTGCTGGTATGAATATTTCCCAGCTCATGGGGGGTAGCCACCAAGGTTTATGTCAACCATGATGTAGAAACCAGGAGAGAGGAAAACCTGAAAATGAAAAAGAAAGCTGACCTTGCAGCAGCAACAGTCAAAAGAAGCAAACCCATGTCAAGGAAAGTAAACTGGGATACCCGTATACCAAGGAGGGGGACCCACCCCTAGGGCAAAATCAGTGTATGTACTACAAGGAGGAAGGACACTGGAAGCAGGAGTTCCCCAAAAGTCTGCTCCACCCCAGTGCCTCCAAAAGTCAGCCAAAGCATTAGCCAGGAGGGCAAGTGGGGCATCGCACACTATACTCTGGGTTCACAAAAATTCAGAAGGAAAACCTGCAAATCAGCTCATCAGACTTGTGGGAATAGAAGGCTCTGATGAAGACTATTAGGACAAACCAGGCTCCTATTCTCTCGGCCCCACAGAGCATATGGTCAGAATTTAAATTGGAGGATGCACCATGCATATGATGATTGACACTGGGGCTCAACATTCTGTAATGACCAGGCCAGTTGGGCCATTATCAAAAAGCCAAGCCACTATTATAGGGGCAACTGGTAAAATCACCCCGTGGCCCTTCTTCCAAGCCAGGACCTGTAAAATTGGGGGTAAAGAAGTCACTCACGAGTTCCTGTATCTCTTGGAATGCCCAGTCCCCCTTCTGGGTTGGGACCTGCTGTCTACACTACAAGCTCAGATTACCTTTAGTGCTGTGGGCCAATCCATGCTAAGACTCAGACCACCAAAGCCTCCAATGGTGGCATTAACCCTTCCTCTGCAGGAAGAATGGAGACTGTTCTACCTCAGCAAAGCTGGCCACCCTATGGCCACACAGCTCCTCTTTAAAGATGTACCTGCTGTTTGGGCAGAAGGCAACCAAACAGGGATAGCACATGCCATCCCCCCAATTGTTGTTGAAATAAAACCCATAGCCAGCCCAGTAAGCTTAAAGGAATATCCCGATCCAGGTGAAGCACAAGAAAGAATCCGGTTACATATGTGGAGATTGCTGAATGAAGGCATAATAAAGCCATGCCAGTCTCCACGGAATACCCCACACTTCCCAGTTACAAAGGCCTGTGGGAATTACCACACAGTCCAGGACTTGTGAGCAGTCAACTCAGCAATAGTAACCCTACTACCTGGTGGTCCCCAAGACTTACACTCTCCTCAGTTCGATACCCTCATTGGCAGTCTACTTTTCATTCCTGGATCTCAAAGAAGCCTCCTTCTGCATTCAAATAGCACCACAAAGTCAACCAATCTTAGCCTTTCCATGGGACAATCCGAGCTCTGGCAAAAAGCAACAACTCCCTTGAACACAGCTCCCTCAGGGATTCAGAAATGTGCCCACTGTTTTTGGACAAGCCCTGGCCAGTGACCTTAAGTTCTTTAAACCAGAAAGCCATAATTGTTTCCTCCTCCAATATATAGATGACCTCATCCTTGGAAGTCCCACCTACCAAGACTGTGCTAGTAGAACCCATGCCCTCTTAAAAAAATCTGCAACAAAAGGGTTATTGGGTATCTAAAAGGAAAGTCCAAATCTGCCTACCTCAGATTAAGTATTAAATAGCACAGGGTTTCTACAAATTAGGATCTGAAAGAATAGAAGCAATCTGTAGCCTTCCTGTACCCAGCACTCACCGAAAGTTGTGAGAATTCCTCAGAACAGCTGGATTCTGCTGCATTAAGATCCCACATTTTGGATCCACTGCCCTCATTCCCCAACCCCTTAATTTTCAGAAACTCCAGTATACACAGCTTGCTCTTGTCCCCCAGCCTCTGAATCACAGGGCCTGCAATATACTCAAGCTGAGAGAGAATGGATACTCCCTGAGAGCAGAACACAGGGAGCTGACGGGTGGTGGACATTGCCCTATCACAGAATAGTATGCCTCAAATATTAGCCACAACCATAGTACAGGACAATCATGAAAACACACACTTGGAAAAATCCATCTTAAAGAGGTGTTTGAAAGATTATTCTACTTTCCAAGTCTAGCCGCTATCACCCATGCTGTATGCCAGCAGTGCATGACATATTCAAAGAACAACCCTCACCAAGGACCCATGGGAGCCCCAGGAGTCCAATGAATTGGCAATATGCCTCTTGAAGATCTAGTAGTTGATTTCACCGAAATTCCACAATCCAAAGTCTACAAATACTTTCTTGCCCTCGTTTGTTCCTTCTCTGGCTAGGAGGATGCCTTCCCCACTAGGACCGAAGAAGGGGCCAAAGTTCTGCTCGGGGAGATCATTCCTTAATGTAGGTTGTGCCTCTAAATTGGCTCTGACAATGGAACTGCCTTCATTTCCAAAATCACTCAAAAGATTGCCAAAGCACTGCACATCCAATGGAAAGTGCATACTGCTTACCATTCTCAAAGCTCAGAGAAAGTAGAGCTAATGAACCTTACCACAAAGACTTATATTGCCAAATTTGCTAAGAAATTGGGCTAACATGGGTGCAAGTGATCCTGAGTGCCCTCCTCCAAGTTCAAGCCAGCCCAAATCGAAAGCTAAGCCTAACCCCTTATGAAATCCTCTTTGGGATGTCCAATCCCTTTATCTGAAATATAGAAGGGGACATCAGAGAAAGAGAAAACATCAATAGCTCAGCAAATGATCAGGTTAGAAAAATACCTACAAAACCTGCATTACTGGGTCCAAGCAAGGGCCCCCCATTAGCTTAAGCAGCTCCATATACCCATCCCAAATGGGAGATGCAGTCTGAGTCAAAGACTGGAAATCAAGGCCACTAACACCTTGATGGTGAGGACACTATCTTGTCATTTTATCCATCCTCACTGCAGTTAAAGTAGTTGAAATCACCCTGTGGATACACCATAGCTGGGGCAAACAAGCTGTCCCAGAGTCCTGGACCTGTATTCCAGACACCCACAACTCAACCAAACTCATCTTGTGAAAGAACAAAACACCAAGTCCTGCTCCAGTCACACCCAGAAACTGACTGGTCCATGCACAGCTGAAGTTTGAGGACCTAACATTTAGTCCTGCTTCAGTCACACCTGGAAGCTGACCAGTCCATACATGGCTGAAGGTTGAGGATGGAGCACGGAGCTCTGCTCCAATCACACCCTGAAAGTTGATTGGTCTACACATAGCCAAAGAGTAGGAATCTGGTTTAATGTCAGTTACGATGTCCCTTCAATTATTTTCCCTAATTCTAGGCCTAACCCTCCCTTGGTTCCAGGAAGAAGCCACAAATGTGGGCCATGTATTCCAACAGGTGTGAACGGGGACCCATGTCAATACTACATTAGTATATCATAGCCATTACACTTGCAAGGGTCATATAACCACCTGCCAGTTTTAAGGAAATCTCCTATAGTATCTGCAACATATCTGGCCAAATAACCTGCTTTGACCCCAAGCCCCCAGCAGTCTCCCACCAATGGGGAATAACCTAGTGTAATCCCTTTAACTTCACCATTCTACAAGCTGACAAGTACAGCAAAGGAGTCCAAATGGGCCTCCTCATCTATGGCAGAGTAACAAACTTAGGAGTCCTGATCTGGGTTGTGTATTGGGAACACCCACTCACAAGTAAAGTCTATTCTGTCTTCCACTCCTTCTATGAAGAAATGGAAAAATCATTTTCCATTTTGCAAGTAGCGAAAACCCTCTTTATAAACCTAGCTGAGGTAGTAGGGGCAACCTTAAATGTCTCCTAATGCTATGTATGTGGAGGTACTAATAAGGGAGACCAATGCCCTGGGAAACTAGAGAATACAATTATAGCCAACCATATAAGAAAACTGGTCACTGCCATCCCCCAAGATGATATGTGGTCCTTGCAAACTTCTGTCACAGGAAAATAGTGTGCTTCAAGGGCCTGCCTAAACTCCTCTTTATCTCTTGGAAACCTAACATGTATGGGGGGAAGATTACAAAATCACACCACCAATACAATGGAGCCTCGGTGAACATGGAATGAATCTAACCACATTCTCATAAATCATACTTTCCCTAAATTAATTTCAGTGTGGAACTCCATCACAAAGGGCCCTTTTACTGCCCCAAATGGTCTGTACTGGATTTGTGGAAAAGTCTCATTCCGAGAACTTCCCCAAAATTGGTGTGGTTCTTGTATGCTCAGTACAATAAAACCCTCCTTTTTCCTCATTCTCTTAGCAGAAAGGAAAGAGCTGAGCCAACCAGTTTATCAAAAAAAAGAGCAGCTGGGCAGATGATGAATGGCCCCCTGAGCATATAGTCCAGTATTATGGGACAGTGACTTGGGTAGAAGATGGCATGTGGGGATATCAAACCTCTATCTACATGCTAAACCAAATCATCTACTTACAAGCTGTGGTAGAAATAATAACTAATGAAACCACCCATACTCTAACCTCACTAGCCCAGCAGCAAACTAAATTCAGAAAAGGTATCTATCAAAACTGTCTCACCCTAGACTATTCCCTGAAAGCTGGACGGCGAGTTTGTGGAAAATTCAGTCTCTCTACTTGTTGCCTTGAACTAGATAGCCCTGAAAGGCTATTGATGAAATTACAGACAAAATAGTGAAAATGGCTCATGTTCCAGTGCAAACCTGGAATGGTTGGAATTTAAATTATCCCTTTGG